>NW_027643574.1:130000-187500 GCF_032717465.1 Coenobita brevimanus
GGAAGCAGTTAACCGAAATCCTTTTCTTAAGAGCAGTGAAGTTAAACGGCAGTTGCAGTTAACGGTGTCGGACAGGACAGTGAGGAGAAGACTTCATTCATCAGGTTTTCGATGCCACGCTGCAGCTGTAAAGGAAAAAATGACGGACAGCCACAAAGAACGCCGCCTTCAGTTTGCCCAGCGATACTGTGATGAAGGGCTCGACTTCTGGGCTAGGGTAATCTTCTTAGACGAAAAGACCTTCTCGTCATGCAGCCATGGGAAAGTGCATTGCTGGAGGATGACCAACACTAGGTAAGACCTGCATTCATTTTGAATCCTTAAACATGTTCTTCCATCATCACATCTATCGGTTATTGTTTTAGAGATAAAATAAGCAATTAGAACCATTTTCTTTTCTATTATTATTATTAGACTGAACCGGTGAAGGTTTATATTCAAGGGGTGGTTGGGGTTATTGCTCACGTAATGCCACTCAGGGTTGTGAGGCTTGTCACTCATCTTAAATGTCTGGACCAACATGCCTAGCCCCGGGCTCCTACGCTCCTCATGGAGCAAGGTAGGATTGGATGATGATGATGATGATTATCGTTATTATTATTATTATTATCATCATCATCATTATTATCATCATTCAGACATTCGGGACGTTTATGAAATAACTCGAAATATATTCGGCTTTCAGTGGTTTGGGATATAATCCATATCCAGCCCGGCAGAGACCAATCGATACCTTAATCCTTAATCACTTGATCATCCGCATTGATCATTGTTTTCCTACGACAGATATAACGAGGCGAACATCTTTTACGAGGGAAGGAGCGGCCACGTCACTTGCAAATGTGTGGGGGTGGATCCATCTATATGGTGCTGGGGAGTTGGCTCGGATTGAGGGAAGATTCACCGCAGATACTTACTTTGAAATTTTAGAAGAGGTGATGCTTCCTTCAGTACGGGCCTATGCTCTCCCTTACCCAGAGAAGATCCTCTTCATGCAGGACAATTGTAGTGTTCACACGGCAAGAACAGTGAGGAGGTGGTTCGATGAACAAAATGATGTGGACCTCTTGCCCTGACCCAGTAAGTCATGTGACTTAAATCCCATCGAAAATGTGTGGGGAAACATTGTCAATTCCTGGGAACAGGAAATGGAGAGAACGCCAGCAAATCTGTTCCAGCATACTCAACGGGAATGGGAAGTCATGCGCAGGAAACAGCACATAATCTATAATCATGTCAGCTCTATGCCAAACCGCCTGCAAGAAGTGATTAGAAATAATGGAGGTTGGACACGATACTGATCGAGAGAGAGAGAGAGAGAGAGAGAGAGAGAGAGAGAGAGAGAGAGGAAGGCAAATGTTGAGAGGCAGAGTGTATGCAGACGCGAGCTTAAAAGCTGGCTACATTTGTCTAACCGCGAACTGTAGTTATCTTTAAATGTGTTAAAATGCTTTGTTTATTTTATAATAACATGTTTTATTTATTTTATAATAATTATATCAATAAAATCATACTTTGTACTGACATTATCATTAACCCTACAGAACCTGAGAGAGAGAGAGAGAGAGAGAGAGAGAGAGAGAGAGAGGCATATAGACATAAGGGAAGGTGTTAAGAGAAAGTAACAGGGACAGAAGAAAGGAGGAGATCAGATACTGAGACAGATAGACAGACAGACCGAGTAGATGAGGAAGGGAGAGAAGAAAGGAGAAAAGCAAATGTTGAGAGGCATAGTGTATGCTGACGCCGCTTAAAAGCTGGCTACATTTGTCTACCCGCGAATTGCAGTTATCTTTAAATGTGTTAAAATGCTTTATTTATTTTATACTAACATGCTTTATTTATTTTATAATAATTATATCAGTAAACGTATACTTTGCATTGACGTTATTATTCACCTTACAGAACCTTTGAGAGAGAGAGAGAGAGAGAGAGAGAGAGAGAGAGAGAGAGAGAGAGAAAGGCAAATGTTGAGAGGCAGAGTGTATGCAGACGCGAGCTTAAAAGCTGGCTACATTTGTCTAACCGCGAACTGTAGTTATCTTTAAACGTGTTAAAATGCTTTGTTTATTTTATAATAACATGTTTTATTTATTTTATAATAATTATATCAATAAAATCATACTTTGTACTGACATTATCATTCACCCTACAGAACCTCATAGAGAGAGAGAGAGAGAGAGAGAGAGAGAGACGGGACGGATCTGGTGATGATTATGGGAGCGTGTGGTGAAATGAGGGATTGCCCCATGTTCTTGGATACCGGAGCATGTCGATCGCTCATTAATCAAGGAACCTATGAGAATTTGGGTGAGACCAAGCCTGAGCTCAGACCGTATCAAGGACGAAGGTTAGTATCCGCAAGTGGTAATGAGCTTGAGGTGGTAGGAGTGGTTAGCCTGCCTATAGGGTTGGCTGGTCACACCTACGAGAGTGAATTAGTAGTGGTGAGGAACTTACCGTGTACTATTTCAGTGATTCTAGGTTCCGATTTTATTTTCGCTCGGAACATATGTATTACACCAGATCCGTTGTGCATAGAGATCGATGGGGAGAAGGTAGAATTACAGTCGGGAGAGGAGAATCTTCGCATAGATGGTGCTTCCTCCTTGCATGTAGTTGAAACCGGCTTATCAGATGACAAGGAGTATATCTCTGGGCGTTGTATGACGAGTGAGACAGTCGTGATTGATCCGTTCACAAGTGGAATGATCTCGTTAGAGACTGAAATTTCAGGATGGTCCTTTAGGTTATTCTCACCTAATCCTGGTAGTACTTTCGCTCCTATGCTGTGGCCAGGGATTGTACAGATGGTCCCGGGCGAGGCGAGAGGAAAGTCCAGGGTTTATGTTGCCTACACTAACGCCACCCCTGACCGGGTCAGTATATCTGGCAGGTACAGGGTGGGGACAATAGAACCGATTGAGGAGATAAGGTGAGACGAGAATCAGGAGGATGAGCAAGGGCAAATAACTGGTGTGAGTAACTAAGCTCTTTCTAAAAGTAGATGAGTTATGTCCACCGGAGACTAAGGAGAATGATGCTCTCAAACGTCTAGTGCAAAAGCATCTTCAAGTGTTTGCCTTGCCTGATGAACCACTGAATATTACACCTTATTTCCTCCATCACATCTGTGCTACAGGACCGGTTGTAAACCGTCGTCCTTATAAGGTACCGGTTAAGTATCACGAAAACTCTTAGGCAACAGCTAAATGAACTAAGGGAGCGAAATATAATACGTCCTTCTAGATCACCATATTGTTCACCCTTGGTCCCGGTGGCCAAGAAGGATGGTGGACTAAGAATTTGTCTCGATTTTCGTCATTTGAATAAGCAGATAACATCAGACCCCTTCCCATTGCCAAACATTGTACAAATTCTTTCCCAGTTAGGAGAAAATACTGTATTCAGTAGCTTGGATTTGAGGCAAGGATACCATCAGATCCCTCTGGATGAGGCGTCACGACCGCTGACCGCATTTTCCTCACCAGACGGTCATTGGGAATATAATAGTCTACCGTTTGGCTTAAAAGATGCTCCTGCTGCGTTCCAAAGGATCGTTAACGAAGTCCTGATACGACTGACAGGGCGTATCAGTCATACTTACCTGGATGACATAATTGTCTATGGTGAGGATTTTGATTCACATGTACAGAACCTAGATGAGGTCCTTGCCAGACTTAAGGAAGCTCAACTTACTCTTAAGTTAGAGAAGTGCAGTTTTTTCAAAGATGAAGTGTCTTACCTCGGACACATAATTTCTGCAGAAGGCTTGCGGCCCCAACCGGATAAAGTCTGAGCCATAAGGGAAATTGCTGTTCCTAAGACACTGAAGGAACTCCAATCTTTCTTAGGGTTAGTTAATTATTACCGTAGATTCATAAGTGACTATGCTAAGATTGCTCTGCCTCTCACAAAACTGACTCGTGGAAAGAAGGAAGTGAAAAACAGTAAACAAAAAATCGAGTGGAACGATGAGGCTGATCAAGCTTTTAGAAGTCTGAAAAGTAAGCTTACTGACGACATCGTACTCAAGTTTCCCTCCTTTGATAAACCATTCTATCTGACAACTGACGCGAGTGGTACTGCGATAGGTGGGGTATTACAACAAGGATGATGAGAATGGACACCTTAGACCGTTGACATATTTTAGTAGAGCATTAAATAAAGCTAAGCTTAATTATGCCACTATCGAGCAAGAAGCCTTAAGTATTGTGTACGGATTGCTGATAAATCGGCCTCTTGTCTTGGGATACAAAGTGATTGTGCAGACGGATCACCGACCCCTCACGTGGCTCTTTAATGTGAAGGAGCCTTCTGGCAGAATAGCTAGATGGCAGATACCGGTACAGGTTGCAAAATACGACTTAGAGGTATCCTACCTGCCAGGACACCAGAACCGAGTGGCTGACGCTTTGTCACGTCTTCGCAGAGAGCAAAACGAAGATATAGAACTTATAGCTGTTACGAGGTAAGTAGAGAGTGGAGGACACGACACATGGTCTTCTCATAGCCTTCATCAGCCTCTGAACCACGTAGTCTCGTCTGCTTATACTTGCACTCCTCATACTCCTAATCAGACCTCAGAGCTACCTATCCAAGCCGTATATTACTGTTATCCTGTGTTCTTTTTATCATTCTTCTTTTTTTCACTTTTTCTGGCCCCATTCATGCCTTTCTGCGTTTTGTTTCAGTCTTTTGCTCTCTTTATCTCATACTCTGTTCTTTTTGTTTTTACTCTCTGCTCTTTATCTCTTATCCCTCCTCTTTTTCTCTCGTACTCCTGCCAAGGTTCGCCAATTAAATATTTCACGGTTTATGATGCAGATACGAGGCTGTAAGTAATGACCAGGCAAGATGATATATTGAAGCCGTTGCGAATCAAACAGACATATATGGTAAAAGGTCAAACACAGACTTACACATGCACTTCTAAACTGATCTGGAGTAAAGATATATATATATATATATATATATATATATATATATATATATATATATATATATACACATAGAGAGAGAGAGAGAGTATAAATTTTTCTTTACAGAACACAACTCACACACCGTAAACACACACAGACAGAGACAGAGACACAGACACACACACACACAGATACACACACACATAGACAGACACACACACACCATCTTCTACTTGTACACAGAACCGGCGAAACTTGGACTGTTACACCCGTAGACTCTCAGAGAGCATAATTTCTTATATAGCGATTTTATGGGCGACCGAAAGTTAGGTTAGGTCACTTTGGGCAGGGTTTGGTCTGATCAGATAATTTTTGGTTGGGTTGGGTTCAGATCGACTAGACATAGACGGATTAGGTTAGATTGCTTTAGAATAGCTCGGTTTTGATATATTTTGGGTCGGGTTCTATTGGGTTGGGTTAGGCTGGGTTAGGTTTCGGTTGGATTTGGTCATTTGAGGCTTGAGTGGGTTTCGTTAGGTCGGGTATGGTATGGTTAAGTGAGACTGGGTAGGATTAGGCAGGGTTAGATGCAGTTAGGCTGCGTCAGAATTAGTTAGTTTAGGTATGGGGAGGTTACGTGAGATAGTGAGGTTAAATACAATTAGACTGGGTTAGGTGAGCTTAAGTTAGATTAGTTTGGGTTATTTTAGGTTGAATTTGGTCACTCGAGGTTAGGCCAGGTTCAGTTCGAGCAAATATGGATAAGTTAGGCAAGACTGGCTTAAAATAAGACTCAGAGAGCGTTATAAACACAACCCCCTCCTCCCATCTGATTCTGTGACCTACGTTTTGGCTTCAGTCTTTCTCTCCCTATTTCACTCTCTCGTAAAAGTCTTGGTCCCTGTCGAAACGCCTAAATTTACTGCATTGTCAAAGTGGTTTATGCATTGCGGTCTTTTGTTGGTCGGTCCTTCCAAAGTCAAATATCGCACGAGGTGGACGTGGTTTTGTGTGTGTGTGTGTGTGTGTGTGTGTGTGTGTGTGTGTTCGTGTGCGTGTGCGCTTGAAGCTGTGTGTACTTGAGTAATGCCCACATGCACACACAAAGGCCAGGACAGTAGTGTGTGTGTGTGTGTGTGTGTGTGTGTGTGTGTGTGTGTGTGTGTGTGTGTGTGTGTGTGTGTGTGTGTGTGTTTGTGTGCGTGTGCGCTTGAAGCTGTGTGTACTTGAGTAATGCCCACATGCACACAAAGGCCAGGACAGTAGTGTGTGTGTGTGTGTGTGTGTGTGTGTGTGTGTGTGTGTGTGTGTGTGTGCAAACGTGTGTACTTGGCTGATATCCACATGCATACACACAAAGGCCAGGACACACAGAGTAGTTGTTTATGTGTGTGGGTTTATGAATAGACTACACTTACACTCAGGCCAGGACAGACATAGGGTAGTGTGTGTGTGCGTATATGTTTGTATGTGTTAACAGAATAAACATACAGAGTACCATGTGTGTGAACAGAATATGTAGAGTAGCATGTGTGTGTGTGTACGTGTGAATAGAATACACATGTAGACGTGTGTGCTACCCACACTGACACCCTCTAATTCTTTCAGCCAGGATTGGAGACGTAGCGTGTATATGTTAGGACTCCATATTATAATTACAAATCATAATAGATAGCATGATGGATAGATAGATAGACAGATAGATAGACCGACAGATAGAAGCAGCAAGTACGTGTGGACATTCAAGTGCATATACATACATACCAGTTCTCACAAACCACTTACTAAAGTCAGTCAATAATATCTTTACAAACACTCCCGACGCAGTGCCAAGCGACATAGGTTTCATATAGTCAGGGAGCCCACTGGAGTTCATTTACACTTTTGGGAACGAAAGGTTTGATAATGTTGATTGGCTGCTACTAATATGGGAATGAAAAAAAAAAACATTTCTTAAGTTCAACATTCCTGGGGTTTAGAGGGGGCAGGCCCCCAAGCCCCCCCAAAAATAGGCCTTTATTTACACTTTTGTGAACAAGACTGAAAATAACATGGATCAATATCATTATACTACTGAGTTGAAATATGCAACTTAAGAAAACAAAATTTCAGGGATTTCCATTTAAGAAGGGTTCATTTAGAGGGTTCAATAGGTTTTTAATTACACTTCCGAGAACAAGGTTGAAACTCATACTGGTGAATGACCTTACATACCTTATCCAAAATACATCACTTAAGAAAATATATTCCCTGGCATTTTTGTTTAAGAAAGGTGAGTTATGGTGTCAATTGGCCTAAAACAGATTATATTAGGAACTTGGAGATCAATCCTATAACTTACTTTGATCATATCTTTTGTATTCCTAATAGAAAAAAGCAACTTAAGAAACAATAGTATCAGGCGTTTTTATATCAGAAAGGTTCTTGTTGAGGGCCCAAAAGCATATCGGTTACACTTTGGAGAACAAAGTTGAAGCTCGTGTTGGTAGATGACTTTACGTAACATGTCCAAAGTTCATTAGTTAAAAATGACATTCACTGGCATTTTTGCATTCTCTGCAGGTATGGTGTGGTGGTTTCAGTTTAAGAGACCTTCTACTAAAGACTGACGCTGTTTCAAAATGGCTGCACGAGAAGATTATACTGGTATGTTTATCACTCAGCTCGTATTCTTTTCTTTTCAGTCACAAATTGGTTATTGATGAGAACTGGCATAAATTATTGATATTGTTTAACCATAAGGAGTCTACATGATTCCTTTTGTCTTTCTTTTACAGAATCTACCCAGCAGCCAGTGCCCTCCAGATGTCTTGTACATGTTCTGCCCATTGAATCAAAGATTCTACCCTGGGAACCTGACAAATGGAATGTAGTAACACGTGTTGCCGAAGCTAGGAAACAGTGCAAAAACTTCCAAACATCAAAGTACAGAGCAGTTATTGAGGCATTACCAAGTGACCCAGGAGAGGATGATGGCTACCACAGCAAATGTTATAAGCATTTTACTGCTATTCAACCTGTGTCTAGGCCTATTCATGACACTTCAGGCCCAGAAAGAAAGATTTTGCGCTCCGAATCATCATCATCATCATCTGCGTGTGTTAGCCCTATTAGCTCTACTAGTAGAAGAGAGTCTACTGTGGGTATTTTTCCCAGTACATGTTTGTTTTGTGACAAGAAGGTTAAAACACGCCCAGATGGAACAAAAGAGCTCCCAGGAAAACTATGAACTAAGCAAGCAGAAGAAAAGATCAGGGAGATAGCAAATATCCTCAAACTATCACACGTACTAGTCAAAATTAGTGGAGTTGACCTAATAGCTAAAGAAGCCCAGTTCCACCACAGTTGTCGATCCTTACACATACGGAGGGCAGATAGGGCAAGAGGATATGATCTACCACCAGTTGCTGAGGAACGTGTTAGTGCCAAGTTCCCCCTTGACTGTATCTATTTATATGTCAAAGACAACATCATTGATTGCCAAAGACCTGAACGTCTTACATCCATCTATGAACAGTATATAGATCTCTGTACAGAACTTGAAGTAGTCCCTACAGTAAGCAAACCACAATATCTGGGAGATCTTTTGACCAAAAAATTTCAGGGCACAATTTTATTGCATTCTCCAGAGTCCCGCCGGCAAGGGGTGATTGTCCACAGCACAGATATTGAGTATGATTCCATCAAGACAGTGTGTGACTTTACATCATCTCCCGAGGGTCAGATCACAAAAGCTGCCTTACAGCTCAGACAGGCCCTAAAGGCTGTTACGAAAGAGCCACTCCCAGATCCACTAACTGTTGAAGCTGTGAACCATGGTGAGGGAGAACCTCCTGAACTTGTCAAGACTTTCTTTCAGACACTAATTGGAGGACCCAAAACCGGACAATATTCAGACTCAGTAATGCGCCGCTCTGATTCCTTGAGCCAGGATGTACTCTTTTTGGTCAAGAATGGTCACCTGAAACCGAGAAAGCATATATTGATGGGTTTGTCACTGAAGTCCCTTACTGGTAGTAAGAAGATTCTTATACTTCTAAACCGAATGGGACACTCTCTTAACTACCATGCTGTTGAAGAAATTGAGACCAATCTTGTCTATGCTATATTGGACAGACAGCTGAATTGTCCAGCTGGTACGGTTTCTGCAGTACCGTGTGGATTGGCCTTTGACAATTATGATGAAGTAACACACACACTATCAGGGTCCGACACCTTGCATGACACAATGGGCATATTATATCAGACTCAGAGCAGGTCGCCCCCTACAGAACCCTCCCCACAAAGAGGTAGGCAGAATGAAGATAAACCTAAAGAAGACATGTCCCTGCCAAAGATGGAAGGTAAGAAAAGGAGGAGGAAATTAGATGTCCTAGATAAAGACCTGCCACCCTACAGGAAAAAGCCAAGAATGAATGACTTCTCCTATGACAACAAGGATTTCCGCAGCAACATGGATCTCTCAGTTCCATCAAGAAAGCTGGACATTTTATGGATGGTGATGCATGCTCTGGGAATGGAAGGTATTCCCATGTGGACTGGGTTCAATGGTCAAACTTACATAGATGATCTTCCAAAACAGTCAGTCCTCTACATGCCTAACATCAGCCAATCCCCAACAAGTAGTGATGTTGTTGTGGAGACTCTTTGTATTACACAGAAATGTGCAGAGGAATGCGGGCAGCCATATGGTGTTGTGACATATGACCTGGACGTTGCCACAAGGGCCATAAAGATACAGATGACTGAGCAACCAAGGTTTGACAACATATTCATTATGTTTGGAGTGTTTCATGTACAGATGTGCCTATTTAGAGCTATTGGAAAGATCATCAAGGAGTCTGGAATGCCAGAAATGTTAGCTGAAGCTGAAGTCCTCGCATCAGGGTCACTAAAAGGTTTCTTGGAGTGCAAGAACTTCAATAGATGCAAACGCTTACACCCAATGCTAGCACTTGCCTTTCAGATACTACATTTCCGTGAATTCTGCAGGGAGCACCAAGATTAAGTGGACTCTCTCAGTGATATCCTAAAATCCTCAGCATCAGACAAGAAGGAGAGCAGGAATCAGCTCTGCACCACTTCAGAATTCAACATGCTCTTTGATGAATATACTCATTACTCTCAGTCAACACTTGATGGAAAGCATGGCCCAACTGCCAGATTTTACATGCAGTACATAAATAGAATCAACCTGTACCACACCATCAACAGAGCAGTCAGAGAGTGTGATGTCAACCTGTACACATGGGCACTCACTCAAGCAGTTGACATCTTTTTCGGGACCAATCGACAAAATTATGCCAGGTGGATGTCAAAGCATCAACTTGATCTGATGAATCTACCTTCCACACATCCAGGCCTAAAAGAAATGCTGAATGCTGGACTTTTCAGTATCCGAAGAACAGAAAATCAGTTCACCAGAATTCCGGTAGATCTGACTATTGAGCAAACAATAAATACAGATGCTGCATCAAAGATGACAGGCTACACAGATTCCACCGACAACTTCACTGCCCGTCTCCGATGGAGTGCTACCAAAGGTGCCAGAGCTGGATTCATAAGTGCATTCCTTGAAATGGCTGGAATGAGTAAATCTGGTGACATGCAGGCAGAGCTAACACCAAGCCGTATCACACGTGACAACAAGGACCTCAGAAAATTGCTAAAGACGACCGACCAAGACTTTGCCAATCCATTCACTGTAAAATTAGAGTTCCTTGTTAATATTCAGACAGGGAAAGCGGCTACAGCTGAAATTTCTGAGTCATTACTTAACACTGAGAGCAAAGGCAGAGAAAAGCATGATGATTTCATCTCAGAGTGTGTGGAAGATGCTGAAAGATTCGAGAAGCCCATCACCCAAATTTCCTTGAGGACATTTGGTGACCAAGGTGCAAGAGACAAGCGGGCAAGCAATCCACTTGTGAAGGAACTCAGGTGTACTAGGGACCTCTTTGGACGGATTGCCATCATCGCTGCAAAAAGGAGAGTAGACCTGGAATACCTCCTGCAGTACCCTCTCACTCCTGTACCTCTCACTATGTGTCGGACAGATGGCACTATGGTGTCCATTGCGCATGGGAAGAAGGCCGATCTTTTCAGAGTCCTTAAGGAAAGAGTAACAGTTCATGGTTCCCCAGTGAAAATAAAATCAAGCATAGTTGATGGTAACTTCCTCCTTCACTGTCTTCCACCAAATCTACCCCCAACATACGGTGGACTTTCACGAGCTTTCCTGAAGTTAGTCCTGACTCAACCTTCAAAACGGGTAGACATTGTCTTTGATACATATGAAGAACCTTCCATTAAGGATAATGAGCGTGAGCGCCGTGGGGTGGAGGACACCATTTATGTCATCACTGCAGCAGAACAAATTCATCCACGCAACCTTCAGAAAGCTCTAAACTCCCGATCCTTCAAACAAAATCTACCCCGCTTTTTTGTGAAAGATTGGGCAGACAAGCAGCATTTTGCAAAGCTGAATGGTAGGGAGCTCTATGTTGGTGTAGACACAAGCTGTGTACGGTTCAGGGGAATCAGTGGGTATGTTGAAGTTACACCAGTAACTCACTTGGATTGTAACCATCCAGAGGCAGACACAAGAATCTGTCTCCATGCAATTGATTCAGATATCTCTCTCCAGCAGCCAGGTGACATAGCTGTGAGGGCCTCAGATACTGATGTTGCTGTTATCCTCTTACACCATTGCCATCGTATGAAAACCAATGTGTGGATGGACACTGGCACCAAAGGTCAAGGCAACAGGTGCTACGTGAATATTTCAGCCATAGCCAGCAAGATGGGATCCAAAGTCTGTGAAGCCCTGCCAGGTTTTCATGCTTACACAGGATGCGATTACACCTCATCCTTCATTAGGAAAGGAAAGAAGTGCCCTCTGAAAATTGCTGAAGACAGTCAAGTCTACCTTGGTGCTCTCTCTGCATTGGCAATGGGTGAAGTAGATAAACCAACATACAAACTTCTCGAAGAGTATACTGCCAAGATATATGGTGCAAAGAAGGTAATGCCCCTGAACAAGCACAGGTTCCTATGTTTCGAGAAATCGTTTGGACCAAAGAAAGGCAAGGGTCTGTTTGCAAGTCTGAAGGGTGTAGATGCAAGCAGTATTCCACCCTGTGAAAATGTCATTCAGCAGAAGATACATCGCAGCAACTTTGTGGCAATGACATGGCATGCAGCATGTGACAAGGTGATCCCCAAAGAGACGTTAAAAGGATGGGAACTCGTGGACAATGCCTACCAAATTGTGTGGTTCACCAGTTCCCAGATGCCAGACTCTGTTCTCCCTGATTCTGCTTATCCAACTGACGATGACAGTGATGCTGAGACTCCAGAGCAATGCTTCGACTCAGACTTCGATGACAGTGAGAGTGATGTAGATGTACGCAGTGAGACTGATGATGACTCTGACTGATAGTAAAGTAAAATATAGCTTGTTTCTCCAAGTTCATAATATAATCTAATGTGATTGAAAATCTACTGAACTCTCCAAAAGAACCTTTCTTAAATGGAAACCCCTGAAAATATTGTTTCTTAAGCTGGTTATTCAAATTAGGGATGCAAAAGAAATAATCTATCTATCTATCTTTCTATCTATAGCCCGACGCCCTAATCCCGCAAAGGGTGGCCCCAGACAAAACGCCTCCAAGTCACTCTGTCACCCACCATTTGACTCCCCTCCCCCCAACTCACCCCCCCCTCCCTCATATACCTCTCAACTCCATCCCTCCACCTCATCCTCGGTCTACCCCTCCCTGTCCCTCCCTCCACCTCACCTACATACACCCTCTTAGTCAGTCTTTCATTCTCCATTCTCTCCACATGTCCAAACCACCTCAGTGTATTTCTCCTAATCTTTTCAACCACAGTCGAGCAGGGCAGTACTCCCGAGGTGGATGGAAAGCTGATGACAGGGAGTGCTGGAGCTCCTGTTTCATCAGCCCTCAGGACTAGTTCCTGACCATCCCCCTTTGCTGAACTTTTTCAGTGTCTCAGTTACACAGAGAGTAGGCCAGCATGCTCTCCAGTACAAATTTCTCTAACTATCTACACCAAACTACATGCACAGTACACACTACACTTCCTATTCAAAATTTACCAAAATGGCGTCGTCTTATCAAGCCTCGGAGTCCCCAGGGGGGGGGGACCATAAATGCCCCCACCATCTGCCCGTCTCCCGGTGACGACTCAAGGTGCCTGGAACCACGGTCTGACTCTCTTCTTCTTCATTTCTGCAACATTCGTGGCCTTTCCTCTAACTTTCGCTCTGTTGAGCACCACCTCTCCTCCTCTAAACCTCACCTTCTTTTTCTAACGGAGACTCAGCTGTCTGAGGCAACTGACAGCAAACCCTTTTCTGTATCCTCCTACTTTCTCTATACTCATTTCAAATCCAAAGGTGGCTGTTGTGTATATATACGCAACGACTTATCTTGCTCTCGTGTTCCTGAACTTGATTCTTCTGAATTCTCCACACTCTGGCTTCGGCTTTCCTGTCATTCTCTGACTAAATATATCTGTGCTGTTTACTTATCCCCTAATTCTACTGACTATCAAAAATTCTTCGACTATCTTACTTCTACGATGGAACACATTCTATCCATTTCTCCTTTCTCTGAAATCTCCATTCTTGGAGATTTCAATGTTCACCACCACCTTTGGCTCTCCTCTCCTTTCACGGATCCACCTGGTGAGCAAGCCTACATCTTTTCTATCCTTAATGACCTAGAGCAGCTTGTACAGCACCCTACCCGTATCCCTGACCGCCTTGGAGAGAGCTCCAACATACTTGACCTCTTCCTCACAACTAATCCTTCTGCTTACTCTGTTAATCTTTTCTCTCCGTTGGGCTCCTCCGATCACAACCTTATTACCTTGACCTGTCCTATCACTCCGGTATGGCCTGTGGACCCTCCAGTGAAACGTCGTCTGTGGCATTTTGGAGCCGCGGACTGGGAGGCCCTCAGGCAGTACTTCTTTGATTTTCCCTGGAATGATTATTGCTTCCATGGCCGTGAGCCATCTGAGTGTGCTTTGCGCATTACGGAGGTTATTCTCTCGGGCATGGAAGCATACATTCCTTTCTCATATCCTTTGACTAATGCAAGAAAGCCTTGGTTTAATCACGCTTGTTCTAATGCTGTCCGCAACAAGGAGAGGGCCTACAAAAGGTACCGGAGCCAACCCACCCCTGAATCACACCATCTTTACGTTTCTGCCCGGAATCGTGCTAAGTCTGTTCTTCGCTCTACTAAAAACAATTTCATCCATACTAAATGCTCTCAACTCTCCGACTCGAATTCTTCCCGCTCCTTCTGGCATCTTGCCAAAAATCTTTCTAACAACTTTACCTCATCATCCTTCCCTCCTCTTTTCTACTCTGATGGTTCTGTAGCTATTTCTTCTACTGATAAAGCAGATCTCTTCGCACAGACCTTCTCCTCCAATTCTACCTTAGACGATTCCGGTGCTGTTCCTCCATCACTTCCCCCCTCTGACTTCCTCATGGCTGACATTAAAATTTCTTCATTGGATGTATTTTCTGCCATCACTGGCCTCAGTACTAACAAGGCATATGGGCCTGATGGGGTCCCTCCTGTTGTTCTCAAGAACTGTGCTTCTGTGCTTACACCCTGCCTAGGCAAACTCTTTCGCCTTTGTCTGTCAACTTGTACCTTTCCTTCTTGCTGGAAGTTTGCTCTCATTCAGCCAGTCCCAAGAAGGGTGACCACTCCCAACCCTCCAACTATCGTCCAATTGCTTTAACGTCCTGTATTTCAAAAGTTTTCGAGTCAATTCTTAATAGAAAAATTTTAAGGCATCTTTCCTATCACAACCTTCTTTCCGATCGTCAGTATGGGTTCCGTCAGGGACGCTCCACTGGCGATCTTCTCACCTACCTTTCAGACTCCTGGTCATCCTCCTTTCTGGACTTTGGCGAAAGCTTTGCCATTGCACTTGACATCTCAAAGGCTTTCGATCGAGTCTGGCATAAATCTTTAATTTCCAAACTGCCCTCCTACGGTTTCTATCCTTCTATCTGTGCCTTCATCGCTAGCTTCCTTTCTGGTCGTTCTATAGCCGCTGTTGTAGACGGCCATCGTTCTTCTCCTAGATCTATCAACAGTGGTGTTCCTCAGGGCTCTGTCCTATCACCAACTCTCTTCCTTTTATTCATCAATGATCTTCTAAGCTGTACATCTAACCCTATCCACTCATACGCTGACGACTCCACCCTTCACCTTTCCATTCGGTTCCCGCAACGCCCATCTCAACAGTTACTTCAACAAGCAAGGGATGAGGCTGTGGCACACCTAATGTCTGATTTGGCTCGTATCTCTGACTGGGGTAAAAATAATATGGTTGTCTTTAATGCATCTAAGATTCAGTTCTTACACCTATCAACCCGACAAAATCTTCCACAGGTATACCCACTAATGTTTAATAATATTCAGCTTAATCCTGCATCATCCTTGAACATGCTTGGGGTTTCATTTACTCGGGACTTATCTTGGAAATATCATATTACATCTCTTGTAAAATCTGCTTCCAAGAGATTGGGTGTGCTAAGCCGACTCCGCACTTTCTTCACCCCTGCACAATTGTTGACTCTATACAGGGGTTTTATCCGCCCCTGTGTGGAGTACAACTCTCATGTGTGGGGAGGCTCCCCACATACAGCTCTTCTCAATAGGGTGGAGGCAAAGGCTTTTCGTCTCATTAACTCTCCTCCTCTTACTGACTCCCTTCAACCTCTGTCTCTTCTCCGCACTGTTGCATCTTTATCTCTTTTCTATCGCTACTTTAATGGTCACTGCTCCTCTGAACTCTCTGCTTGCATTCCTCCACCTCTACGACGGGCGCGTAGCACCCGTCTGGCAGCAAACTCTCATCCTTTTTCTGTCCAACTCTCTAATGCAAGAGTTAACCGTTACTCCCAGTCTTTCATTTATGCAACAGGTCAGCTCTGGAACTGTCTCCCTCTGTCTGTATTTCCTGCTGCCTATGATCTCCAGTCTTTCAAACGCAGTGTGTCCAGGCATCTCAAAATGATCGGATCTTGAATTTGGCTCTATATTGTATTTTGTTTTTCTCTTGGAGGGAACTGTTACTGCGGGCTCATGGCCTTTGGTTCCTTCTTCCTCGCATAAAAAAAAAAAAAAAAAAAAAAACATCCACATCTACCCCACAACGTTCCTTCACTTCTTCATTCGTCAACCTGTCCCTCCACGTCACTCCACATGCTCCTCTCAAGTAACTCATTTCCACTGCTCTCACTCTTGACTTGTTCCCCTCTTGCAAGGTCCACGCCTCGCTTCCATACGTCAGGGTAGGGATCACAATACCATCATGCAGTGACTTGTTAACTTCCATACTCACCTCCCTATTTCTCATCACTGCTTTCAGTGTACCAACAACCTTTCTTCCCTGCTGTACCCTTTCACGTACTTCATCCCCCAAAGTTCCATCCTTACTCATCACACTACCCAAGTATTTGAATGCACTCACATTCTCCATATCCTCACCATCCAACCTCACTGCACACACTGTGACTTCATTCCTCTCAAACAACATAACTTTACTTTTGTTAACATTAACTTTCAGCTTCCTCCTCCTACACACTGTCCCAAATTCATTCACCAAATATGAAATTCACCATTGTTCTCTGAAATGTAATTATAACCTATTTTTGACCCCACCTGGCCCTAACTGACCTTTCTTAAGCAAAAATGCCAGGGAATATATTTTCTTAAGTGATGTATTTTGGATAAGGTATGTAAGGTCATTCACCAGTATGAGTTTCAACCTTGTTCTCGGAAGTGTAATTAAAAACCTATTGAACCCTCCAAATGAACCCTTCTTAAATGGAAATCCCTGAAATTTTGTTTTCTTAAGTTGCATATTTCAACTCAGTAGTATAATGATATTGATCCATGTTATTTTCAGTCTTGTTCACAAAAGTGTAAATAAAGGCCTATTTTTCGGGGGGCTTGGGGGCCTGCCCCCTCTAAACCCCAGGAATGTTGAACTTAAGAAATGTTTTTTTTTCATTCCCATATTAGTAGCAGCCGATCAACATTATCAAACCTTTCGTTCCCAAAAGTGTAAATGAACTCCAGTGGGCTCCCCTACTAATAGCACCCTTTTTTTTTTTTTTGAGGGATTTATGTGTATTAAACCTTAAGGATTCTTTAGTATGTTGCGTTTATTGTTTTGATATAGACACAATTTCCATCAGTAACCTTCAGAATGACACCAAGGTATAATGTACAAAATAATTTGCTATGGAAAAGGTGTTAGGAAATCTCAAGAGTCACATATAATATGGGCCAAAACCTTATGACATGTAACCTTCAATCCGATGACCTAACAGTAATGAGGGGGATATGAAGACTAAAGCTCACCCTTTCAATTAGGAAACTCTGCTTCCTAAATGAATAAAATTGCTTGTCGGTATCCACACTATAATGAACCCCTTCAATACGATGTCTACTAGATTTAATTATTGCAACTACCACGAGATTTTATTCAACTTATGACATCTCAAAACTCTTCACCTAAAGTGGAACTGCCGAGACAGACAAAGAAAGAGACAGACGGAAGCAGAGACTAACAGAGAGACAGAGGCACAGGCAGAGGAAGATTTAGAGAGGGAGAGATTGGATCAGTTACAAGGACAGGGAAAACTGAGGAGAGGAAATCAGGTAAGGAGAAGGGTAGAAAGACCGAGAGAGAGACTGAGACAGAGAGAAGGAGGCAGAGACAGAGAACATGATGCAGAGGTGAGTGCATGCAACTGAATGAGGTAAACGTGAGAGGATGCGGGGTTTGGAAGTGGACGAAATGGAACGATTCTTTCAGTCCAAAATGGAAGAGGCTGAAAAAGTGCGCACATATTCATTCACGCAAACACTGATACAAGCACTGATCAGCGCATGCATGCACACTAATACACGCAGGCACTGATACACGGAGGCACTAATAGGCAATGATACACACGGGCACTGATACACTATCTATCTATCCATCTATATACCTAGGCTGCTTCCCCCAAGGAAAGGGAGGTAGCAGAGACAGGACGACACACTCCCCATTTACTCATCCATTCAAAGACGTTCATTCGCATCTTAGCCCCAAAGGGGAGAACGGACAGATCCTCACCGCACCACATTGCACAAGGGTCAACTGCGCAATGCATCAGTGACATCCGCAGCAGGGCCCGACAGCAGAGCTGCTTTACCCCTGCCACATCATAACAGACTCATCCCCTTACCCGCACCTGACCTGAAATAGCTGATCAGACCAAATGGGGGAGAATATCCCCTCAGGGCTGCGTCATCACTTATTCATTCACAATTTCTTTCCACCCATTTCTGTCACGCACAGCCACTCTTCCTTGCTCAACAGACGTCCCTCTTGCATCTAGCGCTCTCTTCCCACTATCCATCCATCCAATTTGTGGTCTTCCTCTCAGCCTTACACCTCTCGCATCAGATCTAGTTATCTTTTTCACCAATCGCTCATTATCCATTCTCTCCATATGCCCAAACCATTGCAACACCCTCTGCTCAACTCTACCAGCCATCTCCCGAACAACTCCAGTTCTCCTTCGCACTTCATCATTCCGCACTCGATCCATACGCGTCACTCCACACATACTCCTCAAACACCTCATCTCCATTACATTCAAACTTTTCCTCTCTGCTACACCCATATTCCATGTTTCAGCCCCATACAATGCAGTCGGTACCACAACACCCTCATACAGCCTTCTCTTTACATCCATTCTAAGCGAACGACATCTAAACACTTTTTTCATTCCTCCCACCACCTTTCCTACTTCATTTATTCTAAACTTCACTTCTGCATCTATTCTTCCATCCACAGAAACATGTGACCCTAGATATTTAAAACACTCTACCTCCTCAAGCAACTCGCCATTCAAAATTATATTCATCCCCCTACCATCTACCAACCTCGTACACTTCATCACTTTACTCTTATTCCCATTTACTTTCAATTTCCTCCTTTCACACACACTTCCAAACTCCTCTACCAACTGTCTCAATCTCTCCTCCGAATCAGCCACCAATGCAGCATCATCTGCAAACAGCAGCTGCTTCAGATTCCACTCTCCACCATCAACATTCACCAGACTCAGACCTCCACCTAAAACTCTTGCATTCACCTCCCTTACAACACCATCCATGTAAATATTAAACAACCAAGGCGACATCACACATCCCTGTCGCAGCCCCACTCTCACAGGAAACCAATCACTCACAGCATTTCCCACTCTTACACACGCTCTACTATTTACATAAAAACTTTTCACCCCTTTTAGTAACCTACCATCAAGACCATACAATCTTAAAACAGTCCACAAAGCCTCCCTATCAATTCTATCATACGCTTTCTCTAAATCCATAAATGCCCAAAACACATCCTTACCTTTCGCTAAATACTTTTCACACACTTGTCTCACAGCAAACACCTCATCAACGCATCCCCTCCCTCTCCTAAAGCCACACTGCTCATCACCAATCACTCCCTCTGTACCCTCTCTAACTCTCATAATTAACACTCTACCATACACCTTACCTACAACACTCAACAGACTTATACCCCTAAAGCTAGTACATTCATACTTATCACCCTTGCCTTTATACAACGGGACCACACAAGCACTTGCCTAGTCAATTGGCACCATACCTTTCTCAAAGCACACATTCAACAATCTTACTAACCAGTCAACAATAGTCACTCCACCACCCTTCAGGCTTGAGATTTTATTAGGTCTTGTGGTATTATTCTTACAAAGCTCATGGCCTCATAGTGGCAGGGATTGATTCCTGGCACTGTAGCATCCTATCCTATCATCATCAGCATCATCATCATTGTCGCTGTTGTCAATGAGCAAGTAATATGAGTACCTAGATTAAGTTAACTGGCACTGTACACTCTAGTGGTGGAAAGATCTACTTAGCCTACTGAGCCTGGCACTGCTAACTTCACTTCCACCCTGTCTTACTCTTTTCACCTCTTTCCAGAACATTTTCTTACAGTCCCTCCACTTTACACTCAAATTCCTCATCCACTCTCTTCTTACTCTCTCGTACTAATCTTTTCACCTCTCTTTCTTTCTACATATAACTCTCTCTTCCGCCTCTCAACTTCTTCCACGCCCCTATTTCTCATCCATTCATTGCATGCTTTCTTCTTTTGTGCCACAGCCCATTTCACCTCTTCAGTCCACCACGCTGTTCCTTGCACCCCCCTCCGTCTTCTCTTCCTTCCACATACCACATCACATGCTGCACATATTTCTTCTGTAAATATTCTACACACACCTTCCACGTCCCCCATCTGCTCCAATTCATATTTGCCCAATCGTTCCTCCACTTCTCTCTTACACTCTGCCTTTTTCTCATCCTCTTGTAACCTTTCCACTCTCCTTGCAACTACTCCTTCCTCTCGTCTTTCCCTTCTTCTATTCCTCCATCTTACTTGAACTTTAATTCTGGCCACCACCAAGTAGTGGTCAGAAAGTCCACTTCCCCAATCTCTATAAACTCTTGCATCCAATATACATCTTCGCATCCTTTCATCCACACACACATAATCAATCATTGCCTTCCTTTCACTCAGTTCACCACCCAACCTTCTCATCACTCGCCATGTATACCTGTGGATCATTTTATGCCTGAAGAGGGTATTGGCTATCACCAGCCCCCTCCCAGCACAATGTCCACTAACGCACTCCCATTCTCATCTACCTCAGCAGGCACACCCCACTCACCAACTATTCCATCCACCTTCACATTCCCAACTTTACCATTCATATCACCAATCAAAAACACTCTCTCATTCCTTCCAAACTTTTCCATGCACACTTCTACATTTGTCCAGAACTCTTCTCTCAATCTTCTAGCATGATCTTGCGTTGGCGCATACACACACACAATCGCCCACATTTGTATTTCAACTTTACCCACACAATCCTTGATCCAACTGATCCATACTGTCTTATGCTCCTCTTCCATCTTTTACTCACAACTATACATACTCCTTCCTTTGCCCTCTCATTCTCACCTACTCCTGCACATATACCCCATCCATACTCCCATTCTCTCACACTTTCTCCTCTCTATTTTGTTTCAGTTATTCCACATACATCCACTTTCGCATCCTCAAGCACCTGGACAATCTCTCTCTTTCACCTCATCATTTGCTCCCCTTACATTCCAAGTTATATTATTATAATAATAATAATAATAATAATAATAATAATAATAATGATAATAATAAATCATCCATCATCCAATCCTACACCGGCCAATGAGGCAAGCTGGTCCTAACATTTAAGATGAGAGTGACCAGCCTCACTCATCCCTGAATGGCATTACGTGAGCAATAAACTTCAGCCACCCCTTGGATATAAACCTTCACCAGCTCAATCCAACTGGAACATCACAATTACCCACTAAGTCACCAGGCACAAAAATTTGGTTATATGATTACCATCCAGCACAGTAAATGTTTCCCTGGTGTACAGGAAACCATTTGGCTTGTCACTCAGTGTAGAGTCACCCACAGGCAGAAGGAAGGGGAAAGAATGAAGGAAAGAAAGACAGAAGAGGGGGTGTAAAGTCACCTGTAAGCAGAAGGATGAGGAAAGAATTAAGGAAAGAAAGAGAGAAGAGGATGGAAGGAAAGAAGGATGGAGGAGAGAAAAGGGCAGACCCCTGAGAGCAGCTCTACATCGAGTGAGTGGATGGTAAGCGCTCCCACCTACCACAAATAATAATAATAGTAATAATAATAAGTACTTTAATAACCCTGTCTCCCGCCATTTCACTGATCCCCCCCTCTCATATACCTCTCCATTCCTACCTTATCCTCAGTCTCCCCTTCCTTCTCCCTCAACTCCCTATTCCAAATGAGGAGGATGGTGGACCGTAGGAGAAAGGGAACTTCTGGTTTCCTGTCCAGGCAGCTGGCTGGTATTTATGTGGCAGCTGGTTGGTATTAATTTGGCTTTCTTCTCCCCCCCTGCTCCCTCTCTGTAAGCGGTTTCCATGGCTCAGTCAACTCACACACCTGAAAATATACTACACATTAGTTCTTTCCTTTCAAACCTTGATTAACAAAAGTAGCTTGTTGGCAGCAAGAACATTATCATCTGGAGACAACATGAGTTAAATAACTTGGCAATACCAAATGCAAGATGTTTTCAATAATAATTCATCCATCCATCCATCATCCAATCCTACATTACCCCATGTGGAGCATAGGAGCCCGGGGCTAGGTAATTAGTCCCGACAATTATGATGAGAGTGACCAACCTCACTCATCCCTGAGTGGCATTACATAAGCAATCAACCCAAACCACCCCTTGGATATAAACTTTCACCGGCTCAATCCAATTGGAAAATCACAATTACCCACTAAGTTACCAGGCGCCAAAATTTGGTTATATGGTTACAACCCAGCATAGTAAATGGTTTCCTGGTGCACACGAAACCATTTGACTTGTCACTCAGTGTAGTCACCCACAGGCTGAAGGAAGGGGAAAGAATGAAGGAAAGAAAGACAGAAAAGGAAATGTAAAGTCACCCGTAGGCAGAAGGACAAGGAAAGAATGAAGGAAAGAAAGACAGAAGAGAATAGAAGGAAAGAAGGATGGAGGAGAGGAAAGGGCAGACACCCGAGAACAGCACTACATCGAGTGAGTGGATGGTGAGCGCCCCCACCTACCACAAATAATAATAATAGTAATAATAATAACTACTTTAAGAATAACGAGAACTACTCTTAAGTCTCAATGGCATGCCTAATGGGCCACATCCCCACACATCATTCAAGCCTCTGAAATCCTGATACCACAACACAGGCATAACTATCCACACACATGCATTTCATAAAAACCATCCAATAATCTATCCAACTTTTCAAGTTAAATAAGTGCTGTCAACCCTCATCATGTACTCCCCCATACAAATGTCATCCAATCATCATCTATCTGCTCAGCAAATAATCAAACACACACCAAAATGAGATACTGGTCTCTGGTTTGAATAAATCTACACTACCTGTCTACCTATAGCAGGACGCCTTAATCCTGTAAGGGGTGGCCACAAACAAATTGCCTCCAAGTCACCCTGTCTCCTGCCATTTCACTGCTCCCCCCCTCTCATATACCTCTCCATTCCTACCTTATCCTCAGTCTCCCCTTTCTTCTCCCTCAACTCTCTATGCCAAATGAGGAGGATGGTGGACCGTAGGAGAAAGGAAACTTCTAGTTTCCTGTCCAGGCAGCTGGCTGGTATTAACGTGGCACCTGGTTGGTATTAATTTGGCTTTCTTCTCACCCCCTGCTCCCTCTCTGTAGGCGGTTTCCATGGCTCAGTCAACTCACGCACCTGAAAATATACTATACATTAGTTCTTTCCTTTCAAACCTTGATTCACAAAAGTAGCTTGTTGGCAGCAAGAACATTATCATCTGGAGACAACATGAGTTAAATAACTTGGCAAAACCAAATGCAAGATGTTTTTAATAATAATTCATCCATCTACCCATCATCCAATCCTACATTGCCCCATGTGGAGCATAGGAGCCCGGGGCTAGGCAACTGGTCCCGACATTTAAGATGAGAGTGACCAGCCTCACTCATTCCTGAGTGGCATTACATAAGCAATCAACCCCAACCACCCCTTGGATATAAACCTTCACCCGCTCAATCCAATTGGAACATCACAATTACCCACTAACCCACCAGGCACCAAAATCTGGTTATATGGTTACAACCCAGCATAGTAAATGGTTTCCTGATATAGACATAATTTCCATCAGTAACCTTCAGAATGACACCAACTGCCAAAACAGACAAAGAAAGAGACAGACGGAAGCAGAGACTAACAGAGAGACAGAGGCACAGGCAGAGGAACATTTAGAGGAAGAGAGATTGGATCAGTTGCAAGGACAGGGAAAACTGAGGAGAGGAAATTAGGTAAGGAGAAGGGTAGAAGGACAGAGAGAGAGACTGAGACAGAGAGCAGGAGGCAGAGACAGAGAACATAATGCAGAGGTGAGTGCATGCAACTGAATGAGGTAAACGTGAGAGGATGCGGGGTTTGGAAGTGGACAAAATGGAACGATTCTTTAAGTCCAAAATGGAAGAGGCTGAAAGAGTGCGCATGATGGGAGCAAGAAAGAGGAAGGAGAAAATAAGTTACTTAATGACCAAGTGTAAGATGGTGAATTGAAGTAGGAAATGCAAATGTGGAAGACAGGAAGACAAAAGATTATTAATGAGAAGCAGTGGAAAATAGTGATTTGAAAGCAGGAAATGCATACATGGAAGGCAAGGCAATGCTTGATAGTGTCCTGGTACCAACACAGACGTCAGGCAGTGAAATATGAACAGTGATAGCGAGGTAAACAAAGAATATTTACACTCCCACTATATTTTGCATTCTGAAGTAAGGCGAAGAGCTGTGAAATACAACACTTTCTGTTTAAATTTTAACAATTGAACAGAAGACAGAGCTGTGAAATAACTATGCACCTCACATTTCAAGAAATATATTATATTTAAGCTTTTTTTTTTAGCATAAACATATATTTTGGCTACTCAGAACTATCATACACGCTGAAATGTATGGGAATATACTGTTTGGTTTCAGTTTCATGGATGGGAGAGAGTTCGTTACCTTTCTGTTTGATTTAGTTCAGGAAGACAGCTGTTCAGGAGAGGAGCATAAACACCCCAAAAGGGAGAGAGAGAGAGAGAGAGAGAGAGAGAGAGAGAGAGAGAGAGTATATTTTTCCTTATAGAAAACATCTCACACACCCGAAACACACACACATATACACACTCAAACAGACAGACACACACACAAACTCATACTTGTATACCGAACCGGCGAAACTTGGACTGTTACACCCGTAGACTCTGAGAGAGCATTATTTCTTATATAGCGATTTTATGGGCGACCGAAAGTTAGGTTAGGTCACTTTGGGCAGGGTTTGGTCTGATTAGATAATTTTTGGTTGGGTTGGGTTCAGATTGACTAGATATAGACGGATTAGGTTAGATTGCTTTAGAATAGCTCGGTTTTGATATATTTTGGGTTGGGTTCTATTGGGTTGGGTTAGGCTGGGTTAGGTTTCGGTTGGATTTGGTCATTTGAGGCTTGAGTGGGTTTCGTTAGGTCGGGTATGGTATGGTTAAGTGAGACTGGATAGGATTACGTAGGGTTAGATGCGGTTAGGCTGCGTCAGAATTGGTTACGTTAGGTATGGGGAAGTTACGTGAGATAGACAGGTTAAATACAATTAGATTGGGTTAGGTGAGGTTAAGTTAGATTAGTTTGGGTTATTTTAGGTTGAATTTGGTCACTCGAGGTTAGGCCAGGTTCAGTTCGAGCAAATATGGATAGGTTTGGCGAGACTGGCCTAAAATAAGATTCAGAAAACGTTATAAACACAACCCCCTCCTCCCATCTGATTCTGTGACCTACGTTTTGGCTTCAGTCTTTCTCTCCCTATTTCACTCTCTCGTAAAAGTCTTGGTCCCTGTCGAAACGCCTAAATTTACTGCATTGTCAAAGTGCTTTATGCATTGCGGTCTTTTGTTGGTCGGTCCTTCCAAAGTCAAGTATCGCACGAGGTGGACGTGTGTGTGTGTGTGTGTGTGTGTGTGTGCGTGCGTGTGCGCTTGAAGCTGTGTGTACTTGAGTAATGCCCACATGCACACAAAGGCCAGGACAGTAGTGTGTGTGTGTGTGTGTGTGTGTGTGTGTGCAAACGTGTGTACTTGACTGATATCCACATGCATACACACAAAGGCCAGGACACACAGAGTAGTTGTTTATATGTGTGGGTTTATGAATAGACTACACTTACACTCAGGCCAGGACAGACATAGGGTAGTGTGTGTGTGCGTATGTGTTTGTATGTGTTAACAGAATACACATACAGAGTACCATGTGTGTGAACAGAATATGTAGAGTAGCATGTGTGTGTGTACGTGTGAATAGAATACACATGTAGACGTGTGTGCTACCCACACTAACACCCTCTAATTCTTTCAGCCAGGATTGGAGACGTAGCGTGTATATGTCAGGACTCCATATTATAATTACAAATCATAATAGATAGCATGATGGATAGATAGACAGACAGACAGATAGAAGCAGCAAGTACGTGTGGACATTCAAGTGCATATACATACATACCAGTTCTGACAAACCACTTACTAAAGTCAGTCAATAATATCTTTACAAAAACTCCCGACGCAGTGGCAAGCGGCATGCATTGGGGGGGGGGGGATTTATGTGTATTAAACCATAAGGATTCTTTAGTATGTTGCGTTTATTGTTTTGATATAAACACAATTTCCATCAGTAACCTTCAGAATGACACCAAGGTGTAATATACAAAATAATTCGCTATGAAAAAAGGTGTTAGGGAATCTCAAGAGTCACATATAATACGACCGAAAAGATTATGACATCTAACCTTCAATCCGATGACCTAACAGTGATGAGGGGGAAATGAAGACTAAAGCTCACCCTTTCAAGTAAGAAAGTCTGCTTCCTAAATGAATAAAATTGCTTGTCGGTATCCACACCATAATGAACCCCTTCAATACGATGTCTACTAGATTTAATTATTGCAACTACCACGAGATTTTATTCAACTTACGACATCTCAAAACTCTTCACCCTAAGTGGAACTGCCGAGACAGACAAAGAAACAGAACGGAAGCAGAGACTAACAGAGAGATAGAGGCACAGGCAGAGGAAGATTTAGAGAGAGAGAGATTGGATCAGTTACATGGACAGGGAAAACTGAGGAGAGAAAATCAGGTAAGGAGAAGGGTAGAAAGATCGAGAGAGAGACTGAGACAGAGAGAAGGAGGCAGAGACAGAGAACATGATGCAGAGGTGAGTGCATGCAACTGAATGAGGTAAACGTGAGAGGATGCGGGGTTTGGAAGTGGAGGAAATGGAACGATTCTTTCAGTCCAAAATGGAAGAGGCTGAAAGAGTGCGCACATATTCATTCACGCAAACACTGATACAAGCACTGATCAGCGCATGCACGCACAGTAATACACGCAGGCACTGATACACGCAGGCACTAATAGGCACTGATACACACAGGCACTGAATCACACAGGCACTGATACACTATCTATCTATCCATCTATATACCTAGGCTGCTTCCCCCAAGGAAAGGGAGGTAGCTGTGACAGGAGAACACACTCCCCATTTACTCATCCATTCAAAGACGTTTATTCGCATCTTAGCCCCAAAGGGGAGAACGGACAGATCCTCACCGCACCACACTGCACAAGGGTCAACTGCGCAATGCAATCAGTGACATCCGCAGCAGGGCCCGACAGCAGAGCTGCTTTACCCCTGCCACATCATAACAGACTCATCCCCTTACCCGCACCTGACCTGAAATAGCTGATCAGACCAAATGGGGGAGAATATCCCCTCAGGGCTGCGTCATCACTTATTCATTCACAATTTCTCTCCACCCATTTCTGTCACGCACAGCCACTCTTCCTTGCTCAACAGACGTCCCTCTTGCATCTAGCGCTCTCTTCACACTGTCCATCCATCCTATTTGTGGTCTTCCTCTCAGCCTTACACCTCTCACATCAGATCTAGTTATCTTTTTCACCAATCGCTCATTATCCATTCTCTCCATATGCCCAAACCATCGCAACACCCTCTGCTCAACTCTACCAGCCATCTCCCGAACAACTCCAGTTCTCCTTCGCACTTCATCATTCCGCACTCGATCCATACGCGTCACTCCACACATACTCCTCAGACACCTCATCTCCATTACATTCAAACTTTTCCTCTCTGCTACACCCATATTCCATGTTTCAGCCCCATACAATGCAGTCGGTACCACAACACCCTCATACAGCCTTCTCTTTACATCCATTCTAAGCGAACGACATCTAAACACTTTTTTCATTCCTCCCAGCACCTTTCCTACTTCATTTATTCTAAACTTCACTTCTGCATCTATTCTTCCATCCACAGAAACATGTGACCCTAGATATTTAAAACACTCTACCTCCTCAAGCAACTCGCCATTCAAAACTATATTCATCCCCCTACCATCTACCAACCTCGTACACTTCATCACTTTACTCTTATTCCCATTTACTTTCAATTTCCTCCTTTCACACACCCTTCCAAACTCCTCTACCAACTGTCTCAATCTCTCCTCTGAATCAGCCACCAGTGCAGTATCATCTGCAAACAGCAGCTGCTTCAGATTCCACTCTCCACCATCAACATTCACCAGACTCAGACCTCCACCTAAAACTCTTGCATTCACCTCCCTTACAACACCATCCATGTAAATATTAAACAACCAAGGCGACATCACACATCCCTGTCGCAGCCCCACTCTCACAGGAAACCAATCACTCACAGCATTTCCCACTCTTACACACGCTCTACTATTTACATAAAAACTTTTCACCCCTTTTAGTAACCTACCATCAAGTCCATACAATCTTAAAACAGTCCACAAAGCCTCCCTATCAATTCTATCATACGCTTTCTCTAAATCCATAAATGCCCAAAACACATCCTTACCTTTCGCTAAATACTTTTCACACATTTGTCTCACAGCAAACACCTCATCAACGCATCCCCTCCCTCTCCTAAAGCCACACTGCTCATCACCAATCACTCCCTCTGTACCCTCTCTAACTCTCATAATTAACACTCTACCATACACCTTACCTACAACACTCAACAGACTTATACCCCTAAAGCTAGTACATTCATACTTATCACCCTTGCCTTTATACAACGGGACCATACAAGCACTTGCCCAGTCAATTGGCACCATACCTTTCTCAAAGCACACATTCAACAATCTTACTAGCCAGTCAAGAATAGTCACTCCACCACCCTTCAGGCTTGAGATTTTATTAGGTCTTGTGGTATTATTCTTACAAAACTCATGGCCTCATAGTGCCAGGGATTGATTCCTGGCACTGCAGCATCCTATCCTATCATCATCAGCATCATCATCATTGTCGCTGTTCTCAATGAGCAAGTAATATGAGTACCTAGATTAAGTTAACTGGCACTGTATACTCTAGTGGTGGAAAGATCTACTTAGCCTACTGAGGCTGGCACTGCCACTAATCCTAATTATCATCATTAGGCATTATCATTAGCTCTCATCATTAGGCATTATCATTATCAACAGCTCTGCCTCCTTTTCCCACCCAAGGATGGGGTGAGGAATTCTCAATTAAAATTTCATAAGTAGGGGAGCAACTGTAATACTCTGTACATCTCAACTTGGCTAAGAGTGATTTAGAAAGGATGCAAAGTGAAAGTATTGCCATCCTTGTCTTACTCTGCTTCAGGGCTTTGGGGATTGGGCTGTAAATGACACAAATCTTTGCCAAGTCAAGGTGGACAAACCAAAAATTTTCTAACTCACTTTTCAGAAGGGCGGTAATAGCCGTAGTTGTAGTGGTAGGTGTAGTAGTAGCAGTAGATAAGATTTGAAGACAGATGGCCTAGGGTAACCTCTTCTGACCAGTTAATTTCCCCACAGGTTAAAGGCCACTGTGTTACAAGGAGCCTGCAGCACCAACCCCAATGTAGCATTGTTGCCCATCGCAGCATCGACATCGATTGCTGCATCGTTAACCCCATCACAGCAACGACATCGATTGCAGCATCACTAATCCCAGTGCAGCATCAACATCAATCACAGGATCACTGACCCCATCGCAGCATCGACATCAATTGCAGCATCACTAACCCCATCGCAGCATCACTAACCCCGTCGGCAGTGGTAACACCAACACAGCAACAACGGAAACATCAACACGAGTTTCACAGGCAGCCCCTGAAAATGTGGCAGGTTTTTAGGAGATAATCTCAGCTCTGTTGATAATTTAACTCTTTGTCTGTGGAGGTGTTCAATACAGATCTTAGTTAACTCTTAATGTATTGGTGCTGGAGTGGCACTACTAGGATGAAAGGGGGGAGATTGCCTTCCCTATCCCCCAACAGGAGAAAGGTGGACTACAGAAGGGTAACTCAGCCTGCCATCCACTGAATTCATATTCTGATGGGCCTGGGGTTGCAACTACTACAGCTACTAGTACACGAGAACAAATAGGAACAAATCCATTTTACATCATTTGTCTGGCTCAATTCCCTGGTAATAGTCCCTCATGTACTTCCTTATTCCCAGAAAGGAAGATTGTGGACTGCAGCAGAACATGACAATCCTATGGTTCTGCATTATTTACATAAGTCTTAATGACTAGTATTATTCTTGTGTTACTTTTTTGTTACTACTCAAGACTGAATATGAAAAGATAGCAGTTTAGATAAATAGGTAGTAGGAAACGGGGTTGTACATAGACTTAATTTCTTCACAGAGAGGGCTGTCTCCTAATATGAATAAAACAGTCTGGTGGTAGCAAGTATAAACTATATGACATCAGCAGAAGGCCCCATACTACAGGTCCCTTTGGCAAAATAAAAGATGTCACAGCCAAAAGAAAAAAAAAATCCTGCACTTTTCCCACCAAGTAAGATGAGGTACTTTAACTGGTTATAATAATAATAATTATAATAATAATATAATAATAAATCATCCATCATCCAATCCTACATCGGCCAATGAGGCAAGTTGATCCTAACATTTAAGATGAGAGTGACCAGCCTCACTCATCCCTGAATGGCATTACGTGAGCAATAAACTCCAACCACCCCTTGGATATAAACCTTCACCAGCTCAATCCAACTGGAACATCACAATTACCCACTAAGTCACCAGGCACAAAAATTTGGTTATATGATTACCATCCAGCACGGTAAATGTTTCCCTGGTGTACAGGAAACCATTTGGCTTGTCACTCAGTGTAGAGTCACCCACAGGCAGAAGGAAGGGGAAAGAATGAAGGAAAGAAAGACAGAAGAGGGGGTGTAAAGTCACCTGTAAGCAGAAGGATGAGGAAAGAATTAAGGAAAGAAAGAGAGAAGAGGATGGAAGGAAAGAAGGATGGAGGAGAGGAAAGGACAGACCCCGAGAACAGTGCGCTACATCGAGTGAGTGGATGGTGAGCGCCCCCACCTACCACAAATAATAATAATAGTAATAATAATAACTACTTTAAGAATAACGAGAACTACTCTAAGTCTCAATGGCATGCCTAATGGGCCACATCCCCACACATCATTCAAGCCCCTGAAATCCTGATACCACAACACAGGCATAACTATCCACACACAGGAGGAGGCCGTAGCACGGGCCGAACAGGGTAGTACTCCCGAGGGGAATGGGAATGCTGGTGATAGGGAGAGCTGGAGCTCCTGTTTCACTAGCTATCTAACCATCCCCCTTTGCTGACCTTTTCAGTGTGACAGTAACATGGAGAGTAGACCAGCATACTCTCCCAAACATTTCCTCTAACTATCTATGCACTACACCACATGCACTTTACATTTCACACAACGTATCCCACTACGTTACAGGGGTTGGCGCCAGCAAAGGCATGCGGCCAGAAAACTTCGCCCCCGTTACCTAGTGGCGGACTTCTGGGGGGAGGCGTGGTGGGGGTTCCGCCGGCATAGATCATGGGTCCAGGGCGAGATGGGGCTCGGGCCTGTGCTAGAGGGTACAGGGCATTGCGGTTCCCAGGCTGCCGCTTACGCCCAATAGAGAGGGGCCCGAACCTGGGAGTAGCGCCCCAGGAGGTTGCCCTATCAGTGGGTGTATAATGGCGGGATAGTTGCAGTGCCAAGACGCGCTTGGAGGGTGTCCCTGCAGCTGTCCTGGCAGGGTGCCCCGAGGCCACTACCACAGCCACTGGTAAGCTGGTGGGCTAGGGGTCCCAGATCCATTGCCTGGACCTGGGACTGTGCAGTGAGTGGGACCTGTGCTGTGTCTGTCCCCCTTTATTAATACTGAAGATGACAAAACAAAATAAGTTTCAAAGCAAGCCTGAGGACAGTAAATCATCCATGGGGATGAGGGTGGGCTCACGGAATGTGGGAAGTTTGAGGGGAAGAGCAGGGGAAGTCGTTGAGGCATTCAGTAGGAGGTGGGTGGATGTGGCGTGTTTGCAGGAAGTCCGGTACAGGGGTGGATCAGCCAGAAAGATTGTTGGGAAGGACTGTTGCTATAAGATGTTTTGGCAGGAGGGGACAGACGGATATGGAGGTGTTGGTGTGATGGTTGCGGAGAAATGGGTGGAATATGTTATAAATGTTTTGAGAGTAAGCGATAGGATATTGGTAGTGAAAATTCTGTTGGAAAGAAAGATAGCTGTGATTATTTCGGCACATGCTCCACAGGCACGATTGGATGAATCAGAGATAGATAGATTTTGGGATGATTTAATATGTGTAGTGGGTGGTATGCGGGATGATGAGATAGTGATTTTGGGAGGGGACTTAAATGGTCATGTAGGTGAAGCAGCACAAGGTTATGAAGGAGTGCATGGGGGATGTGCATATGGTCTAAGGAATGCAGAAGGGGAAAGGATACTCGAGTTTGGGGAGGCAACGGACATGATTGTGTGCAACACATATTTTAGGAAAAGAGACAGTAGGTTAATTACGTATGAGTCTGTGGGAAATAGCAGTCAGATAGATTATTTTCTGGTTAGGAGGGCCGATAGGAGGTTAGTGAGGGATGTTAAAGTTATAGGAAGTGAGGAGTGTGTGCAGCAGCACAAACTATTGATTTGTGATATGGTGCTTAAAGAACAAGTGATGAAAAAGAGGACTTATGTACCTAGGAGGAAAATATGGAAGCTGAAAAACCAAGTAGTAAGGGATGCCTTCTATAGCGAGTTGAGGAGAGTGGTGGCTGAACAGGGAGCTGTAGACAGAGGCGTTAATGAACAGTACAGAGCCCTCAAGAAATATTTCTTGAGAGTTACTGATGTAACATGCGGCTGGACAAGAGGACCACCAAGACATAAAGTAACTTGGTGGTGGGATGAGGGTGTAGAAGTTGCAATTAAGGAGAAAAGAAGGCTTTTCCGGGAATGGAAGAAGGGTGGTAGCAAAGAGGAATATTTGGCTGCCAAGCGTAAGGCTAGGAGAGAGGTATACAGGGCAAAGTCTGAGTCACAGAGACAATTACTTGATAACCTAAATCATGGGGAAAGGAAAAATATATTTAGGGTGGCAGGTCAGGTGAAGAGGGATAATCGGGATATCATAGGTGAGCAGTGTGTGAAGAATCATGAAGGAAAGTTAGTGGTGAACAGTGAGGATATTAAAGATGCATGGAGAGAGCATTATAACCGGTTGTTGAATGAGGAGTTTGACTGGGACAGGGAAGGTTTGGAGCCAGCAGATCCAGTGTCTGGCCCTTGGCCTTTGATTGATACTGCTACTGTGAGTGAGGCAATAGGCAGGATGAGGGTGGGGAAGGCAGCAGGTGTGTCTGGGTTGACTGCCGAAATGTTGAAGGCCTCAGGCGATATAGGGGTGAGTTTAGTCACTGACCTGATAAATAGGATTATTTAGAAGTGTGTTGTCCCAGATGATTGGCTGAAGTGTGTAATTGTAAATGTGTATAAAGTGATGCCCTGGAAAGAGGAAATTACAGAGGTATAAAGCATTTAGATCAGATAATGAAGGTAATGAAGAGAGTTTTAGAAGGTATGATTAGAGAAAGAGTGAATATTGATGAGATGCAGTTTGGGTTTATGCCAGGTAGGGGGACCACTGATGCCATATTCATTGTTCGACAGCTTCAGGAAAAATATATATTGGTAGGAGAAGGGATCTTTATTTCGTTTTTGTTGATTTGGAAAAGGCCTTTGACAGAGTCCCTAGAGAGGTGGTGAAGTGGGCAATGAGAAAGCTTGGCTTGGAGGAGTGGCTGGTTAGGGTGGTTATGGCTATGTATGTGGGTCCTCACACCCAGGTGAGAGTGAATGGAGATTTGAGTGATGAGTTTTCCGTGAATGCTGGTGTGCATCAGGGGTCAGTCTTGAGTCCCATGTTGTTTATCATGGTACTTGAAGCCCTTTCACGTGACTTTAGAAACGGACTCCCGTGGGAGTTGTTGAATGCTGATGATTTGGTGTTGATTGCAGAGAATGAAAGGGAGGCGGAGGAAATGTTTAGGAAGTGGAGAGATGGTATGGGGCAAAAGGGTTTAAGGGTAAATGCAGATAAAACAAAAGTGATGATATCTAGGGTTGGTGGCGGTACTGTCAAAGACGAGGGAGAGTGGCCATGTGCAGTTTGCCATAAGGGCGTGGGAAGTAATTCCATCTTGTGCGGTGTGTGTGATAAATGGGTGCATAAGAGATGTAGTGGTATCAGAGGTAGACTGCGAGATAATGCTGATTTTATGTGTACGGCGTGTCGGGGTGAGCAGATGGAGATTGTCAGACGTGAAATGATTGAACTTGCTGGTGAATCTCTTGAGTGTGTGGAAGAGTTTTGTTATTTGGGAGACATGTTGTGTGCTGGAGGTGGGGCTGGAGCTAGCTCTGTGGCTAGGGTGAGAAGTGGTTGGAAGAAGTTCAGGGAGCTCTTGCCTCTCCTGACATTGAGAGGGCTCTCCCTACCTGCTAAGGGGTCTTTGTATGCAGCATGTGTTAGGAGTGTAATGCTGTATGGCAGTGAGACCTGGGCAGTGAAGGAGGAAGATATTCGCTGGCTCAGACATACAGAAATGACAATGATTAGGTGGATGTGAAGTGCGTCCCTGCGTCCAAGGCCTGGAGGGGCTGGGTTTACAATGGAAGAGTTGAGAGGTAGGATGGGACTGGAGTGTATTGGTGTTGTGATGAGGAGAGGTAGCTTGAGGTGGTTTGGACATGTGGACAGGATGGGGGATGATAATTGGGTGAGGAAGGTGAGAAGTGTTAATATTGGGGGTGGGGTTATGAGGGGTAGACCAAGAAAGACATGGGACGAGGTCATGAAGTGTGACCTTAGGGTTAAGGGACTGAACAGGGAGGCTGCAATGGATCGTGCAGCGTGGAGAGCCGCCATTAGGTGACCAAGGCCGACACATGCAAGCATGTTGGAGCCTTTAAAAACGAAAACGAAAACAAAACACATGCATTTCAGAAAACCCATCCAATAATCCATCCAACTTTTCAAGTTAAATAAGTGCTGTCAACCCTCATCATGTACTCCCCATACAAATGTCATCCAATCATCATCTATCTGCTCAGCAAAAAATCTAACACACACCAAAATGAGATACTGGTCTCTGGTTTGAATAAATCTACACTATCAGTCTACATATAGCCGGACCCTTTAATCCTGTAAGGGGTGGCCACAAACAAATTGCCTCCAAGTCGCCCTGTCTCCTGCCATTTCACTGATCCCCCCCTCTCATATACCTCTCCATTCCTACCTTATCCTCAGTCTCCCCTTCCTTCTCCCTCAACTCCCTATTCCAAATGAGGAGGATGGTGGACCGTAGGAGAAAGGGAACTTCTGGTTTCCTGTCCAGGCAGCTGGCTGGTATTAACGTGGCAGCTGGTTGGTATTAATTTGGCTTTCTTCTCCCCCCCTGCTCCCTCTCTGTAGGCGGTTTCCATGGCTCAGTCAACTCACACACCTGAAAATATACTATACATTAGTTCTTTCCTTTCAAACCTTGATTAACAAAAGTAGCTTGTTGGCAGCAAGAACATTATCATCTGGAGACAACATGAGTTAAATAACTTGGCAATACCAAATGCAAGATGTTTTTAATAATAATTCATCCATCCATCCATCATCCAATCCTACATTGCCCCATGTGGAGCATAGGAGCCCAGGGCTAGGCAATTGGTCCCGACAATTAAGATGAGAGTGACCAGCCTCACTCATCCCTGAGTGGCATTACATAAGCAATCAACCCCAACCACCCCTTGGATATAAACCTTCACCGGCTCAATCCAATTGGAACATCACAATTACCCACTAAATCACCAGGCGCCAAAATTTGGTTATATGGTTACAACCCAGCATAGTAAATGGTTTCCTGGTGCACAGGAAACCATTTGACTTGTCACTCAGTGTAGTCACCCACAGGCTGAAGGAAGGGGAAAGAATGAAGGAAAGAAAGACACAAGAGGGAATGTAAAGTCACCCGTAGGCAGAAGGACAAGGAAAGAATGAAGGAAAGAAAGACAGAAGAGAATAGAAGGAAAGAAGGATGGAGGAGAGGAAAGGGCAGACACCCGAGAACAGCACTACATCGAGTGAGTGGATGGTGAGCGCCCCCACCTACCACAAATAATAATAATAGTAATAATAATAACTACTTTAAGAATAACGAGAACTACTCTAAGTCTCAATGGCATGCCTAATGGGCCACATCCCCACACATCATTCAAGCCCCTGAAATCCTGATACCACAACACAGGCATAACTATCCACACACATGCATTTCATAAAAACCATCCAATAATCCATCCAACTTTTCAAGTTAAATAAGTGCTGTCAACCCTCATCATGTACTCCCCCATACAAATGTCATCCAATCATCATCTATCTGCTCAGCAAAAAATCAAACACACACCAAAATGAGATACTGGTCTCTGGTTTGAATAAATCTACACTACCTGTCTACCTATAGCAGGACGCCTTAATCCTGTAAGGGGTGGCCACAAACAAATTGCCTCCAAGTCACCCTGTCTCCTGCCATTTCACTGCTCCCCCCCTCTCATATACCTCTCCATTCCTACCTTATCCTCAGTCTCCCCTTCCTTCTCCCTCAACTCCCTATGCCAAATGAGGAGGATGGTGGACCGTAGGAGAAAGGGAACTTCTGGTTTCCTGTCCAGGCTAGCTGGCTGGTATTAACGTGGCAGCTGGTTGGTATTAATTTGGCTTTCTTCTCCCCCCCTGCTCCCTCTCTGTAGGCGGTTTCCATGGCTCAGTCAACTCACACACCTGAAAATATACTATACATTAGTTCTTTCCTTTCAAACCTTGATTAACAAAAGTAGCTTGTTGGCAGCAAGAACATTATCATCTGGAGACAACATGAGTTAAATAACTTGGCAATACCAAATGCAAGATGTTTTTAATAATAATTCATCCATCTATCCATCATCCAATCCTACATTGCCCCATGTGGAGCATAGGAGCCCAGGGCTAGGCAACTGGTCCCGACATTTAAGATGAGAGTGACCAGCCTCACTCATTCCTGAGTGGCATTACATAAGCAATCAACCCCAACCACCCCTTGGATATAAACCTTCACCGGCTCAATCCAATTGGAACATCACAATTACCCACTAACCCACCAGGCGCCAAAATCTGGTTATATGGTTACAACCCAGTATAGTAAATGGTTTCCTGATATAGACATAATTTCCATCAGTAACCTTCAGAATGACACCAAGGTGTAATGTACAAAATAATTCGCTATGGAAAAGGTGTTAGGAAATCTCAAGTCACATATAATATGGCCCAAAAGCTTATGACATCTAACCTTCAATCCGATGACCTAACAGTAATGAGGGGGATATGAAGACTAAAGCTCACCCTTTCAATTAGGAAAGGTTGCTTCCTAAATGAATAAAATTGCTTGTCGGTATCCACACTATAATGAACCCCTTCAATACGATGTCTACTAGATTTAATTATTGCAACTACCACGAGATTTTATTCAACTTATGACATCTCAAAACTCTTCACCTTAAGTGGAACTGCCGAGACAGACAAAGAAAGAGACAGACGGAAGCAGAGACTAACAGAGAGACAGAGGCACAGGCAGAGGAAGATTTAGAGAGAGAGAGATTGGATCAGTTGCAAGGACAGGGAAAACTGAGGAGAGGAAATCAGGTAAGGAGAAGGGTAGAAGGACAGAGAGAGAGACTGAGACAGAGAGCAGGAGGCAGAGACAGAGAACATGATGCAGAGGTGAGTGCATGCAACTGAATGAGGTAAACGTGAGAGGATGCGGGGTTTGGAAGTGGACGAAATGGAACGATTCTTTCAGTCCAAAATGGAAGAGGCTGAAAGAGTGCGTAGGATGGGAGCAAGAAAGAGGAAGGAGAAAATAAGTTACTTAATGACCAAGTGTAAGATGGTGAATTGAAGTAGGAAATGCAAATGTGGAAGACAGGAAGACAAAAGATTATTAATGAGAAGCAGTGGAAAATAGTGATTTGAAAGCAGGAAATGCATACATGGAAGGCAAGACAATGCTTGATAGTGTCCTGGTACCAACACAGACGTCAGGCAGTGAAATCTGAACAGTGATAGCGAGGTAAACAAAGAATATTTACACTCCCACTATATTTTGCATTCTGAAGTAAGGCGAAGAGCTGTGAAATACAACACTTTCTGTTTAAATTTTAACAATTGAACAGAAGACAGAGCTGTGAAATAACTATGCACCTCACATTTCAAGAAATATATTATATTTAAATTTTTTTTAGCATAAACATATATTTTGGCTACTCAGAACTATCATACACGCTGAAATGTATGGGAATATACTGTTTGGTTTCAGTTTCATGGATGGGAGAGAGTTCGTTACCTTTCTGTTTGATTTAGTTCAGGAAGACAGCTGTTCAGGAGAGGAGCATAAACACCCCAAAAGGGAGAGAGAGAGAGAGAGAGAGAGAGAGAGAGAGAGAGAGTATATATTTTTCCTTATAGAAAACATCTCACACACCCGAAACACACACATATACACACTCAAACAGACAGACACACACACAAACTCATACTTGTATACCGAACCGGCGAAACTTGGACTGTTACACCCGTAGACTCTCAGAGAGCATAATTTCTTATATAGCGATTTTATGGGCGACCGAAAGTTAGGTTAGGTCACTTTGGGCAGGGTTTGGTCTGATTAGATAATTTTTGGTTGGGTTGGGTTCAGATCGACTAGACATAGACGGATTAGGTTAGATTGCTTTAGAATAGCTCGGTTTTGATATATTTTGGGTTGGGTTCTATTGGGTTGGGTTAGGCTGGGTTAGGTTCGGTTGGATTAGGTTATTTGATGCTTGACTGGGTTTCGTTAGGTCGGGTATGGTATGGTTAAGTGAGACTGGATAGGATTACGTAGGGTTAGATGCGGTTAGGCTGCGTCAGAATTGGTTAGGTTAGGTATGGGGAAGTTACGTGAGATAGAGAGGTTAAATACAATTAGACTGGGTTAGGTGAGGTTAAGTTAGATTAGTTTGGGTTATTTAAGGTTGAATTACGTCATTCGAGGTTAGGCAGTGTTCAGTTCGAGCAAATATCGATAAGTTAGGCAAGACTGGCTTAAAATAAGACTCAGAAAGCGTTATAAACACAACCCCTCCTCCCATCTGATTCTGTGACCTACGTTTTGGCTTCAGTCTTTCTCTCCCTATTTCACTCTCTCGTAAAAGTCTTGGTCCCTGTCGAAACGCCTAAATTTACTGCATTGTCAAAGTGGTTTATGCATTGCGGTCTTTTGTTGGTCGGTCCTTCCAAAGTCAAGTATCGCGGAGGTGGACGTGGTTTTGTGTGTGTGTGTGTGTGTGTGTGTGTGTGTGTGTGTGTGTGTGTGTGTGTGTGTGTGTGTGTGTGTGTGTGTGTGCGCTTGAAGCTGTGTGTACTTGAGTAATGCCCACATGCACACACAAATGCCTGGACAGTAGTGTGTGTGTGTATTAAAAAAAAAAATGGATAGACAGAGAGGGAGGCGGGGTGAGTCAGCATCCATGTTCTTGAGTATCCCAAGCGTTTTAAGCCAAATTACATGCGCTGGGGAGACAGTTGGACTTTGCACCTTACGTCAGGGATCCATAAGGCCTATTTTCCCTCATCCAGGTCGGCGTTGGTATAGGGAAAAATTACCCTTCAGTCACCGACCCTTAAGGATCGGGATGGGGCCACAGGGGGTAGTTCCACTCTATAAACTTTATCCAAAAACAAGCACCTTTTCCATGCTCTCTTTCTTCTTTCCTTATCCATCCGTTCCTTCCTTTCCCCCCTTCCTTCCTAACCTCCTTTCCTCGCTACCTCCGCCCTTCCTTCCTTCTTTTCGTCTCCACCTTCCCTTTCCTTCCTTCCTTTCCTTCCTTTCTTCTCTACCATCTCCTTCCTTCCTTCCTTCATTCATTCACTCATTCATATCCTACTTCCCTCCCTCCCACCCTCCCTTTTTCCCTTCCTTCCTCGCCACCACGGCAGGATGCAAGAGGCAGCCACTTTTCCCTGCGTGTGGTTGTAAACGTGGGCGATAATATGTATTTATAAGGTAAGTCTTCCCCTGAGGCGGCTTATAGGGACTCACCGATATTGGAAGAAGAGGGACTGGAGGCAAAGTGATGGACGAGATGCGTGTGAAGGAAGAGACGGAGAGAAAAAGTGACCAACAAGATGAGGGGAAGAAGAAAGGAGTGTTGGAGGAAAGAGGGAAGAAAGGATGGGGGGGGGGAGAGGAAGTGGGTGAGGAGATGAAATAAAGTGAGGAAGGATAAACGAAGTGAAGAGAAAAAGAGATGAAACTATAGCCTGCAAGACAAAGTGCTGGGAGGTGGGGTTGCCATGCCCGTACAAAAAAAAGTTTCATTTCCAGTCCTACACTCCTATCAGTTTCAGTTGCATTATCTGACAGGCGGGGAACTAGGGGTCAAAAACCAATCTTCCTCTTCCCCATGGATAGCATTATATTCCTACAGGTATATATCTTCATACTTAAGTCTTTCTATTAATTTAAGGTCTGGCCACAGTAAAAAGAAAGCAAAGTCTAACCAGATTGTAAATTTATATGACCAATCTCTCTCTCTCTCTCTCTCTCTCTCCTGTTTTGTAAGGCAGCCATCAACTAATTTCCTCTCCTCCTCTTCCTCCTGCTTCTCTGCCGTCCATCATCGGCTTATCTCTCTCCCCTCTCTCTCTCCCTTTCTGTCACCCATTATTTTCTCCTTCATCCATTTGCATCCCTCGCATTATCCCCTCATTTGTTCCCCTAATCTCTCTCTTCTCTAATCTCTGTCTCTGTCTGTTTGCCCGTCTGTCTTTCTGTCTATTTATCTACATTGTTACTCTCCCCCACCTCCTATTCTCACATCCCTCCCACCCCCCACCTCTCTCTCTCTCTCTCTCTCTCTCTCTCTCTCTCTAACACGTCTATATTTTGAATTAGGGAAGCAAATGGCTAAACTGAGGGTTGTACTTTGTAGGCAAACCTAATCCTCTTACATACACATCTCTCTCTCTCTCTCTCTCTCTCTCTTAACTGCCTTAACAGAAACGAACTGTAATATTCCTCATACTAATGACGGACTGATATAGACAGATAAATACTGAGAGAGAGAGAGAGAGAGAGAGAGAGAGAGAGAGAGAGGAACAGAAGCACAGCCGGCAAAAGAGCAAGAAGATGAAAGGCCTTGGAAAAGACTATGAATTATGGATACCTGGAATGAATACCGCGATGATGAATGAATGTGATATGAATGTTGTGGAAATTTATGATGTTGAAGGAATGTTAAGTCAATGTTGCAATGTTGTGATGTGGAGGGAATGTTATGATGTGGAGGGAATGTTGTGATGTGGAGGGAATGTTGTGATGTGGAGGGAATGTTGTGATGTAGAGGGAACGTTATGATGTGGAGGCAATGTTATGATGTGGAGGGAATGTTGTGATGTGGAGGGAATGTTGTGATGTGGAGGGAATGTTGTGATGTGGAGGGAACGTTATGATGTGGAGGCAATGTTATGATGTGGAGGGAATGTTGTGATGTGGAGGGAATGTTGTGATGTGGAGGGAATGTTGTGATGTGGAGGGAATGTTGTGATGTAGAGGGAATGTTATGATGTGGAGGCAATGTTATGATGTGGAGGGAATGTTGTGATGTAGAGGGAATGTTATGATGTGGAGGCAATGTTATGATGTGGAGGGAATGTTGTGATGTGCAGGGAATGTTGTGATGTGCAGGGAATGTTGTGAGGGAATGTTGTGATGTGGAGGTAATGTTGTGATGTGGAGAGATTTCAACTTAATGCCATTCCCTTATTCCCCTCTTTTTCACATGCTTGCCTTCTATACACATCCTCTCTCTCTCTCTCTCTCTCTTTAATCCCTCCACCCCCGTGTCTTTCCTCCACTCAGCACAAGTCCATTACGACATCTTTAACGGAGTAATTGTGATCCACTATGATTCTCTCTCTCAGACCACGGAGCTGAGCAGACGTGCTGACCTACCACTCTGTCTAGTACTCACACTCACGAGTTTGAGCAATGGATATTTATGTGCTTCAAACACTGATATCTACTCAAGATAAGGCATATCAAGGCGCACTGGAAATTTTCATGAAGCAAGTAAATGAAAAACTGCAAGCATTCCAAGTAACGGTGAATGAACTCACTAAAAGCTTGGAGTTCAAGCAAGGAGAAGTAGCGGACTTGCAACACCAAACAAAGCAGTTGGAAAATGATAAGAAAGGCAAAGAAACCTTGATCAAGAAATTGACAGATGATCTAAATGCAAGTGAGAAAGTAATTCAAGAACTAGAAGAACGCTGCAATTACCAAGAGGATTATAGTCGCCGAAATAATATCAAAATAACTGGCCTAGAGGAAAGTCAAGAAGGTGAAACCTGGGAACAGTCCACCGTTCATGTCTGGAAGTTGTTGGAAGAAAGGCTTCAATTACCCAAGATCAACCTGGAGCGGGTTCACCGAGTTGGACGACGACATGACAACAAGCCTCGGCCAATTATAGCCCGCTTCTTAAGATTCAGTGATCGTGAGGCGGTGCTCCGGAAGGCAGCAAAACTACGAGGTACAGGAATTTACATAAATGAAGATCTATGTCCAGCCTCGCAAGAAATAAGAAGAACGAAGTTACCCTTACTCAAGCAGGCCAGGAGTGAAGGAAAAATAGCATATTTCAATCACACTAAACTAGTCATCAAGGAAAGACCGGTAACGAGCAGGAACGATGGTCCGAATGGTGGTGCTGTTGCTCGCCGTAGTCTTGGTGCTGGCGTTGGTGCAGAGGGAATCATCACTGGTGCCTCGCTTAGTGCAGGTGGCAGTAGAAGTGCTGGTGATCCTGGTGCTGGTGATCCTGGTGCTGGTGCAGGCTCCCTCATTGCTGATGGAGCAGTCGCTGGTGGTAGCACTGGTGTTGGTGAACGGACTGGTGGTGTTGGTGAGGCAGTTGCCACTCGCACAACCAGTATGGAGGGAGCAAAAGGCGCCACCGGTACTGCTGATGCTACTGATATACCAGGTGTTGATGGACGTGCCACGGCTGGATTAAGCATGTGGGAGGCCCGGGGCCCGCTTGGAAGGGAGGCCCCCTTTCCAACTCCCCCAATGGCATACACCACAGACTGGTAACCTAAATCCTAATATATAAATAGGACACTTTTAGTTAGGAAATACTGAACGGGGACTATTCATCCAATGCTGTAATATGTAATGCATAAACACGAAATGAAATGAACACAAGTTGCTCTGGTGGGAGGCCCCCTCTTGGTGGGTGGCCCAGGGCCCGGGCCCCTTGGGCCCCCCCTTAATCCGGCGGTGGGACGTGCTCCTTCGGGCAAGGAGTATGCTACCAGAAAGAATACAAGAGTATCTAAGAAATAAGTAGCTAAGTAACAGTTACCTGGACATTTTTTTTTCCTTTAATTTTTTTTTTTTTTTTGCATGTTAGATAACAGTATTTTTTTTTTTTCATTTTATAGTCTTAATGATGCAGAGCTTGTTAGGCTGTCGACATAATTACCATAACTATCCTCTAACAGTCATCGATAAAATGATGTTTAATCCATTTCAGTACAACGAAAGTGACAAAGTAGACAATAACTTGACTGATTATGAATCAGATGAACTTACATGTAACTACTACTTTTCTGATTCGGTTTAAACTTACTGATACCAGCCTCAAGTTGCTGTCATATAATATCAACAGTGTTCCACTACATTTGGAATCATTATTTGACCAATGCTTACATTCTCTAGAGATTAAATTTGACATTATTGGATTATGTGAAACAAGATTAACTGGTGTTTTATATGTTATGTATTTGTGTGTGTGTGTGTGTGTGTGTGTGTGTATATATATATATATATATATATATATATATATATATATATATATATATATGTATTTTTTTTTAGCTCAGTCACGAATGCTCCTTACTTAACTATTGCATGAGGTCCGTAAGAGAGTCTCGACTCATCGGACCTATATGTGCGTATATGTAAAGTTTTCCAATATTGTACTATCTGTTGTGGACAACAAAAAAATATCAATAAAATCTCTCTCTCTCTCTCTCTCTCTCAATTCTTCTTCATTTCTTGAATCCTTCTCTCCCTCACTCCATCTAACCAATCCTTCCTCCCTCTCCTTCCCATCTCTTCAGATATCTTCCCTCCCTCCACTTCACTCTCCTTTCCTCCACTCTACTTCTCTACACTTCTTCTCCCTCTCTCACTTCTCCTTTCTTTCCTTCCTTCTTCTTCATTCTACTTATTCTTTCCAACTCTTCATCTTTCCCTCCCACACGTTCCTTCCCTCCATTCCTCTTTCTTTTCCCCCTTCTCCCTCCTTCTCTCCTTCCCAACCTTCTCCTTCCTTCCCTCCTCTTCAGCTTTCTCCATCCTTCCTTCCCTCCTCTTCAACTTTCTCCTCCTTCCTTCCCTCCATCTTCCTCCAACCTCCCTCCACTTCCTCTCCCTCCTCCACCCCGCCTCAGTGAACCAGCTGGAGCAACAATACGTGAGGAATAAATTTCTGGCGCTGTCACCCCAACACTCCAGATTACAGTCCAGAGAGCCAACACCCCCGTTACACAGGCCAGGCGTCACCCAGGCTGGCAAGTATATAGGCCAGGAATCATATAGGGTGCCAGGTATATAGGGCAGCAGCGTCATGAGGTCAAGTTACGTTACAGGATGGAGCTGCAGGGCATGGTACTGCAGGTGTGTATAGGGCAGAGGGTTGATGCTATATAGGGCAGGAGTATCACACGGTTGGGTTATGCAGGGTCAAGTTACGTCTAGTGCTGTTACGTATGGTCCAGTTACGCGGGTGTTGTTACAAAGGACTGAATTACATAGGGTACGAGGTATATAGGGTGTGAGGGATACCCTGTACAGGAGGCGTGACATAGGATATAACAATATGACACGTCACATAGGGTAGAATCATACAGGGCAGTATTACATACATTAGAATCATATAGGACAAGGTTTCATAGGGTGGAATTATACAGGACAGAGTTATATAAGGCAAACGTAGGGCACGGTAATATAAACCCGTTACAAAGACGCATCGCGACAAACGGGACCCTCATCACACAGGACACACGTCACACAGCATACATAATACACAGCTCCCGTCACAAGTATGGCTGAGTCACATACTGTAGGGCAAACGTATAATATAAACCCAAAGTCATAAACAGACTCTTTACCACACTTTTCATATAAGGCAGCTATACAGGGTAGAGTCAAAGGGCAAGGGACACATAGGGGAGTAATAAAACAGGGTAGAGTCCAAGGCAAAAGACACACAGGGCTGAATTACATATGGGAAACGTGCAATAAACCCCAGGTCACAACTAAACCCTCCATCACAAGTATGATATTGGGCATTTGTCACACAGGGTAGGGTCACACAGGCCTTATATAGGCTGCCATAGGCCACCCTCACGTCCATCCCTACGGTTATGAAGGCCACGGATCAGATCTATTGCATTTCCTCCCTTTTTCTTTCTCTTCAATTCTCCGCTTTTTCTCCCCTCTCCTCATTTACTCCTTTCCTCCGTCTTCCATTACCTAGCTTTTCTTTCTTGCTCATACTTTTTCCCTCCACTCTATTATCTGGTTTCTTCTACCTCCCCGCTTTCTGTGTGTGTGTGTGTGTGTGTGTGTGTGTGTGTGTGTGTGTGTGTGTGTGTGTGTGCGTGCGCGCACCATTTTTACGGACTGAACAGTATAGGCCAACAACTATATTCTCTCTTATTTGTACAGCACAAGGATAAACAGAAATATACCACTACCATAGTACACCCAATCTAGCTATATATAAAAAAATAGAGATAATGCAATAAATAAAAAAAAAAACGCAAGGAAAATAAATGCAATATCTATCTATCTATCTATCTATTGCCAGACGCCATAATCCCATTATGGGTGGCCATTTGACTTTGCAATAAATATATACATGAAAATAGTGCATAATTCCCTTCCCTTAAGAAATGAGCCCAAAGTGAAGTAAAATAAACAGCTGGAGGGCCAACTGCAGTGAGGGTATGTGGAGCGGCTCGGGTGTCTTGAAGAGCAAACGTCAGCGAAAGAAACTTTAATTATCAAACTTCATGCTCTTAGTTCTCAAGGTAAAGGCCGCCCCACCGCAAATATTACACACTCCTAAAATAGCCAAAAGAAACTGTTTATAGAAAGTCTTAGGCAATATGAAAAATTAAAATTAATGTTTTTATGCCGTATACGTTGATTCATTTCATCATTTTCCCCATACGTAACTTCTAAACAACTAGAATAAATCGCCAACATAAATCGATGATAAGTGCAAGAAATTATCACTCAGGTTCACATGACTCATTCCTATGCTTAGTAAAATCGTCTAGTGTTTGTCACAGTTTTACGTATTGTACATCACCTTCATCTACCTGCGTTATCAGACTCCATCTACCATCTTTATCATTAATCATCTACGACAATCAGTGTAAATATTAACACTGATGACGGCGCAATTAAATACCAAAGGAGGCATTTAAATCACCAAGCATTTACCGTAGACTCGCTACATCATCCCATGAATTTTACAACATCTATTACTAAACTGCATAAGTGAGCAGATTTAAGAGAAAAATTACTTAGATGCATTATTTACCTTGAAATCCTTTAATGAGAAATTAGTTTATTTAAGAGTTGTCAGAAAAGCCATATTTCACCAGCAACAAACACAACTGCATAACAGCACACAGGAGGGGAGGCTGGGAGGGGAGGGTGGTGGTCGGATGGCTGGCTTGCACTGAATCTTCCATATTCTTCTCCATAAAATCAAGTGAGTTTCGTTACACTGCACAACATTTCTGTCTTGAGATATTGAATAATGTGTGGTATGTTAATTTTTATCAAATACACTCTCGCAACAAATCATATCAAACTTATACTCAGATGCAAAGGAATCGAACATTTAAAGAGATCGTCACAACATTCGCAGCACAATATACTGTTCGCTGCTATTTTTCAATGAACTTCACCGACGTGTGTATTATTTATATATACAAACCTTTACTGTTAACACGACCTGAAATAGTGGAAATTAATCAGACTGAATTAAAGCAGATGTTAAAAAATGCGGCAACATTTCCGAGCGACCACTCAACCACCTCAAGGTCGGTGCATTTGTTATTTAACTCCGGCTAACATTACACGATTTTATTCGGCTGAGAGTGAGTCATGGCAGCCTGAGAGTGGTGATTGTAGACTGGCTGACTTAAAACTCAAGGGAAGAAAATAAGAAAAAAAAAATAGAATGTAATTGGTAATGGCAATGAAGCAAACCAACCCTTCATTACAATGACGTCTTGTTTGGGCTTATTCTTGCTGCCGCCATGCTATTTTGTTCAGTTCAGGGAAACCTTTTGTACTGAAGGGGTTAATGAAGCTGTATCTGACACTTTAAATGAAAGTTTAAGCTGTGTAAAATCGCCGGAAGGTAGCAAGAATAAAGTGAAAAATACGTCACCGGACTGAAGGGGTAAACTATCAAATAACAGACAAGTAATGGATGGATACGAGATCATATGGAGCTTCATTAAACTGAACCATCTTATTTGTAAAAATCCTTTGAGAGCAAAAATAAAGCAGAATACGAAGCTTCGCTGGATGGATATCTTGTGTACCTGCCACTCTCCCACCAGCCACCCTCGGCATCCCAATAGTCAGCGTTATAGACACGATTCCCCACACTTATTCACGACCACTGAGAGAATGGAAACTATTTAACACTTGTTACCTCCTGCCCCTCCCTCTCTCCACCATTCTTATCTCTCCCAAACATTTCATCTTCCCCCTGATACCCAACCCCCACCTTATCCCCCACACACATCCCCTGCTCCAGTAGCTGTGAGTGGTGTGGAATGGTTCTTATCGTGTTGGTATCTGCTCCCTGCACGCCAACAGATCCAGCACATATAAACGCGACGTGGGATAATCCGGCACTTGGAATGCTAGGAGGAATAAGCACCTCTCTCTCTCTCTCTCTCTCTCTCTGAGTTAGATACAGCCTTGATTAGCCCCTTCATTATTAGAAGCCTCCTTAACTGAATAAAATCACCTGGTAGAATATCATAAAAAGACGTAACCTGTTACGACATGGAGGGGCTAAAGGACTATCTAATAGCCTGTAAAGTGTGCAACGGATATTTTAGAATACCAAGTGGCGGTCAGCCACACCAAGTCGTAAGCTTAAAAGGGGAGAAAATAGTGATAAAGTGAAAAATATATACCAATGACGAAAAGGGGAATGAAATTAACACTAACTTAAACCTACAAGAACAAAATCAAGCAAGTTCGAACAGGATTGTCAAACTAGCTCTTGCAGAAGTTATCCTAAAGTTCCAAATGTTAATAATAAAGAAAAGCCAGAACATAAACTAGCCCTTGGGTTGTAAAGCCTCTGGGGGCTTGCAGTAAAGACCTGGCATAAAAATAAAGACAGACTCTTGACACTAATATAACATGTGACATTAGCTAGGGCAATAACAGTGATTCTAAATCAACAATTCTTATAAACAAAAGCAATCTCAAAATAATCTAATAAACCTATCATGTGCTGACAATAAACATTAACTCACGTGTGGCAGATAAACTACTATATTATACCAATATCCCCAGAACAGAGCAGTCCAACACACCGGTCTAGCTCAAGCGGTTAACTAACTCGAGGGTTGTTGGTTGGTTGGTTAGGGCTTTATGGCCATCACCCAAACCTTGGTCATTAGGCCAAACAATATACTATGTAGAAAGACAAAAACAAAACTAACAAAACTCGAGGGAGTCCCAGCCCGGCTTAAATAGACAAACTCAAAGAAGCGCAACTCAATGAAGCTAGAAGGGCAGAACAGAAACTCAGGGTCGAAACCGTCAGTCTCTCTCGCAGCTACCAACCACGTGGGTGTAGCCTACGATGAAGTTTTGAACTTGCCCGATATTTACCAGGATTATTCGATGTTACATTAAGTGAGAGTAACAGTGATAGAAACCAGAATTATACGGTGTTAAAGTGAGTAATAACAGCAGTGACTGTGAATAGGGTTTTGCAGTGTTACAATGAGTGGTGGTAACAGTAACCAGAAAATGCTTGGTTGCTCTTGCAATGGATATCTGACACATCTTTGTGACAGCGTATGATAGGCAGAAGACATAACGTCTGTTAAGAGTTGTTAACTGGACGATAAAAGATGCGTCTGAACGATATATGATTGACTCAGCATGCTGTTTCCTGCAGTCTCATATTTATAAACTCGATTCACAGAATGCTACGCATGGTACTAATAAATGAATATTAAAGATTCTGAATATTACATATGAATATAAGCATTGTGTATCGGCCACACGTAACAAACCATATTGAAGGGGTTCACCTGAGAACAGTGGCGGCAACAACACAAACAAATTAAGCTGAACGTCATCGTACCGAAAGGATTTAATGTCAGGGAAATGTAATAATGCACTTAGAATATTAGGACTACGCGTCACAATATATCCTCAATCAAGTGGATTACACATGGAATACTAACACACAGTACCGTGAAAGGCCTTAATCCCGTCACTACGATGATCTCTATTCATTTTATGCTGGCTAACTCCGGATAATTTTATTCAGAAGAGTTCTCATATTCAGGGTGTTGTATTCTACCTCAATTACCCCATTACCTACGATGGCAATATATACATCAGCCTCTAATGGAGGTGACGTCTCGTGTTTATCTTACCTACGCTACTGACTGATATTCTTCGGCTTAGGGGAGGCAATTTCCATAACCTCTTCCCAATGATGACGTCCTTCATATTTTACTTGTTATTCACACATGATTATACTTTAGGTTTGGGCAGCTCTCACGTAGAAAAGGTGTTAAATTCGGTCTGGCTCTCTCCTGTCGACTTTATTCGGCTTGCTAAGAACTAGTTGATTCCAAGAACTTAACCGCACTCCCTGCTCCTCAAGTTCTCCTTCCCCTCCTCAGCAAACTCCTTGGCATCACTTCTTCCCTTCCCTCAGTTCACCTCCCATTCCTCCTAACTCCCCTTTCCTCTCTCCACTAGCTCTTCTTTCCTCCTTCCACTCAAACCATTTCCCTTCCTCCTCCTACCATCACCAAAGACGACTGTGAATCCAACCAAAAGGGCCAAAGTAAGTTAATAAAGGGGAGTGAGTGTTAACTGACAGAATTACCATCATATTAGGCTAACTCTCTTGCCCAAATACATGGGACGGGAGGGATCCAGAGACAGGAACAGGATAGTAAAAGTTAGGAAATCTATCAACAGAGTCCCTTCAAAATCTGCCTATTTTCAGGAAACATTTCGTTTGGTATTTTTCTTTCGATGGGGAGTGAAATGGAGGAGGAGGAGGAGGAGGAGGAGGAAAACAGAAACGAAAATAAAGAAGATGAAAGGAAACAAAAAAGGACAAAGAAGGAGAAGAAATTAGAACGAAGAAAGAGCAAAGGCGAAGAAAAAAAGAGGAAATGAGAAATAAGGAAAACAAAGGAAAAGGAAGAAAGACGAAAGAAAAAAGAAAGAATGAAGAATATAGGAGAAAGATGAACGAAGAAATGAGAGAAGAAAGGAGAGAAGAATGAAGAATGGAGAGAAAAGAGAAGAAAAAGAAGGTAAGGAAGATGAATGAAGGAAAAGGAAGAAAGGACGACGAAAGGAGAGAAAAAAGAAGAAAGGAGAGAAGGAAGACTGGAGGGAAAAAGAATGGAAAGAAGGAAAAGAAAGGAGTGAAGAAAGGGGAGGTAAGGAAGAAGAATGATGGAGCAGGAAGAAAAAGGAAAGAACATGAGAGAGAAGAAAGGAGAGAAGAAATAAATGAGAAGGAAGGAGACAACGGAAGGAAGAAGAGAAGAAAAAAATGGAGAGGAGAGAGACGAAAGGAGAAAGAATGGAGAAGAAAAAGGGAGCCAAAGAGAAAGAGGAAAGAAGAGGAGAAGAAAGTAGGAGAAAATAAAAGGAAATGAGATGAATGAAAAAGAGAAAGGAAAAAAAAAGAAATAAAAGACGGAAGGAGAGGAAGAGAAGGAAGGTCAGGAAGAGGAGGAAGATTAGGAAGAGGATGAGGAAGAACAGGAGGAAGAAGAGGAGGAAGGAGAGGCAGAAGGAGGAAGAAAAGAAGGAAGAGGTGTAAGATGAGGAAGAATAGCAGGAAGACGTGGAGGAAGAGGAGGAAAAGGAACAGGATGAAGGAGAAGAAGAGGAAGAGGTAAAAGCAGAGGAGGAAGGAAAGGAAGAGGAGGAAGAGGATGACGAGAAACGAGAAGAGGAGGAGAAAAAAAATGGAAGAAGAGGAAGAGAAAGAGGAGGAGGAAGGACGAAATGAAGGAAGAGAAAAGGGAGAGGAAAAGGAAGAGGAAGAACAAGAGGAAGAGGAACAGGAAGACGAACAAATGGAAAGGGAAGAGAAAGATGGGGTAGAGGAAATGAAAGAGGAAGAGGAAAGGGAAGAGGAAGAAGAGGAAGGAGAAAGAGGAAGAAGAGGAACAGAAAGACCGAGGAAAAAATGGAAGCAGAAGAGGATGAGACAGAGGGAGAAGGGGAAGAGGGAAGAGGGAGAAGAAAGATGAAGAAGAGGAAGAACAGGTAGAGGAAGAAGAGGAAGAGGAAAAGGATGAAGAGGAAGAAGAGGAAGAGGGAGAAGAGGAAGAGGAAGAAGAAGAAGAGGAAGAGGGGGAAGAGAAAGAGGAGAAGAGGAAGAAACAGGAAGAGATGGAAGAGGAAGATGAGGAAGAGGAAGAAGACGAAGAAGAGGAAGAAAGTGAATATAAGGGAGGGGGAAGAAAATATATAAAATCCAGCTAATCATTTCTAAACTGTCATTATCACATTTAGAAAATAACATGCACGACACAAGCCGGCAGGTAGGTAAGCGTTAACTATCGTAATTGATGATTTAACTGTACAGCAATAATAATAATAATACCTCCCCTATTCCATAGAACATCCAGATAATAACGACATGATGAATGCAATCAGTTTAAACCGGTAAGGAAGTTACAGTAAGAGGTAATTATCAAGAAGCCTGCGCTTACAAAATGTAGGACGATCAAAATGGCTGACCTTGCCGGTGGTGTCGGGGTGGCGGCCGGGCAGTTCACCTTAGAGTCTTCAGGACCTCAGTCAGGCCCCGTCTCTTCACACCAGAGCGAGGCTATCAGGTCCACAGTCACTCTTGTTCTCGGAGATCACGACAAGACGCATATCCCACACAAATTAAAGAATACTTTCTTCTGCGACGCCACCTGCGGGAAGAGACGGGAACTAGTGTTTTGGAGCAGGGCAGCTGGCACGTGGTGGGCAACGCAGGTGTGCCAACCGTCTCGTGTCACAAGTCAGTAACCTCACCTGCCACAATCCAACGTGCTACGTAATCCACAAGCATCAAACACAACCACACAAACTACTGACTAATCTATCTGCATTTCGGGATTAATACAAAGTGGTTCTGAGAGTTTCACAAGCCTAGACAACTAATATTAGAAAATAAAATTAAATATCACCTCTCAATCACTGAGTGCATCGGAAGCATTGGTACACTTGATGCTACAGACATGCGCGATGCACAAGCTCAACTGAAGTTGCTACCGATCAGATTTACAGCAAGACTAATAACAGTCAATAAGCCACTTTTTACGGCTCAGTTATGTATAGTTTTTAGCTATATTTAATTATAACACGATGAGTTTGTTAAGAAAAGATGATAAGAATTACTGGAATACAATATTTAATCGCACTAAGCAACAGCACTTGTTCATTCCGCCTTTGAAAGAATAGACAGGAGGAGGGGCAGGGGCTGGGGGGAGGTGGGGGCTGTTGCAGGGGAGAGAGGTTGGGGATGTCTTCGTCTTGTTTCACTATTCATAGTACAAAAGATACACCCTTAGTTATCGGGGATGTGAATGATAGAAACAGCCTCAGGACAATATGATGGAAATGAATGACAAAGAGGAAGGCGAGCTGCAGAGATGAACGATCAGTGTGCAGATCCGAACACTGTTTAGGATAAAGAACGTCTAATTTCTATCCCGTGTGTTATTTTCCATTACGGTTCGCACTCGGTGGAACTAGGTTTGAAAATAATGCGGTTATGGTTTACACCAATTTAACAAGACATTAATGTGTTCAAGTGATACATCGATTAATGTGTGTGTGTGTGTGTGTGTGTGTGTGTGAGGAGATGGAGGGAATATGAAGGAAGGAGGGATGACGGAGAGAGGGAGAGATGCCGGTGACAGCCCCTGGCCCCATCCCCTCCCCCTCTCCTACCAGTCCCCCTCCCCCTCAATCGTGTGCTCCGGTAATGTACAGAACATACTGACCCTCCTCCTCCTTTCCTCCCCTTCCCCCTCCTTCCCTTCCCCACTTTTATTCCTCCATGTTCTACAAACTCTCCCCCCAACCCCTTCGCCCCCTCTATGTTTCCTCTCTTTTTGCCCCCACTTTCCAGTCTACCCTTCTCCTTTCCTTCCTTCTTCTGTTCTCTTCTTCCTACCTTTCACCCCACCTTCCTTCCCCAACCCCACTCCACAAACCGTCTCCCCAACCCCAAACCTTCCCCTCTCCCCCCGCCCCGCCAGGTTCATCTACATATACGCTCGATTGTCTCTGGCTGGGGTCGGGGTGGTCGTGAGTGAGTCGGGAGTTTTATGGCGAGAGAGAGAGAGAGAGAGAGAGAGAGGTACACACAAGTTATCGTACGTAGTTACACGGATACACCGAACACACAGACTTTACTACCCTTTTTTTTTTCCACATAACTTGGCCTTAAACTTAAATGAACAACTTACTTTTCAATTTAAGCTTAAGAATGGGAGAGCAAAGCAGATGAAAGGAGGAAAATGGAGCAAGGAGACGAGAAGAGAGAAGGGAAGAAGACAGGACAAAACATGAAAAGAAGAGGGAAAGACATGAAGGAAAAGAAGAGGAAGAGGGAGACGGAGGACAAGAAGAGAGACAGGAAGAAGAGAGGACAACAGAAGAAAGGAAGATGGAATGACAAAGAGGAAAAGAAAAGGAGGGAAACAGAAGAGAAACAGAGAAATAGCAAGGAGATAGGACAAAGGAAGAAGGAGGAGGCAGTAGAAAGAGAAAGAAAGAGGAAGAAGAAGAGGGGACAAGGAGCAAGCAGAGGTGAGACAGGGAATGGCCAGTTCAAGTAGTTTATGGCGCAGTGAGGAGAGAGGAAGGACGAGGAAGTGGCGAAGAAGTGGATAAAAGGTGAAGGAAGAGAGAAAGAAAGAAGGACAAGAATTATGAAAGACGAAATAAGAGAGACAGAGAGAGAGAAGAAGATGAAAGATGAAGGAAGGGATGAGGATAAGACAGAAGAAGAGGAGGGAAAGTGAAGGAAAAGAGACACAGGGAGTGAAATGAAGAGGATGAAAGGTGAGGGAAGGGTTGATGATAAAGGAGAGTAAGAGGACGGACGATGAAGGAAGATATGAGGATAAAGGAGAAGAGGGGAGGATAATGGGCGATACACTGGCTTGCATATCCAGCTCGAAATTACAAGAATCTCTCTCTCTCTCTCTCTCTCTCTCTCTCTCTCACACACACACACACACACACACACATACAATTTATATACTATTCTCGGCATAAAAGTTGCATATATCCTTCAGTATTTAATCAGTCAGCATTTCACAACACACATAACTTGGTGAATCAGGTATATAATGTCTGAGATGCACTTTTCCCAACCCTGTCCATTGCCAACACAATTAACATTATTAGGTGTCAGAGCTGCACATGTAATTGCACATTTTACACAGGTCGCATTACACCAACAACCATGCCCTTGAAAAACTTGTGATATTTGGGGGATCACACACACACACACACACACACACACACACACACACACACACAGAATACTACTGCTTTAATGTATATCTTCAGTATTTCCTTTTCCCTCATCCTTCCACCCTTTATGCATTTTTTCCAACTACATCACTATTTTCTCCTTCATTCTTGTTGCCTACGGACGATTTTATTTATCTTCCATGACTCTTTTCTGTCTGGCTGGGTTTGATACAGCCTTCATTAACCCCTTCACTACCAAAGGCCTCTCATGTACTGAATATCATCGTGTGAAGGCAGCGAGAATACACCCAAACAACACGGCATTGTAGTGAATGGGTTGGGTGTATTCATTATCTGTACTACTTTATTTAACCTTTCATTCTTCCCTACACTTTGTCGTTCTTTTATTCTTCCCTGCATTTTGTCCTTCTTCCATTCTTCCCTTCACTTTGACGTTCTTTCATCCTTCCCTTCATTTTCATTTTTTCATTCTTCCCTCCAGTCTGTCCTTTTATTTTTCCATTCATTTTGTCAATACATTCTCCCCTTCATTCATTTTCCCCTTTATTCTTTCACTCTTCCTTCAGTACATGTCAGCGTCTCTCCCAGTAACATTCTAAGGGTTCTAACACTCACTCTTACTGAATAAAATCCCGTGAAGTCAGCTGGGGTGAAACACCGGAAATGCCCCACGTTGTTATGTTTACATCATCTCATTTCTTAACACATACTAAATTCCTTAAATTCTACCAGATTATATTCCACCATATAAGTTCAGCAGTAAAAATATTAATACATGTTGATCAAGGGTCCAGAGGGATAACAATGATTAGTATTCATTTTCTGCTAAAAAATATGGTTAAGAAATTCTTTCGGCAGAGGTCGATTCCTTTACACCATAATACAAGCTTTGATAATCTGGTTCACTGGGAGGGAATATCTGATGTCGTTATTTATCACAACACTTTTAAAAATATCTTGAAACAGAAATGTGGTGTAATGTGTGAAAATTCACTTGATCTAATGGAAAATATATATATAAACATCAACACAAGGAGGCCATCCGAACACTGTCCATAAATCACAGAGTTGTTCGTCGGGAAGAATGTGTTTATGTGCCGTCTGAAAATTACCACAAAAACCTCTAGGAATAAGCTATTTTCACCATTAAAAGTGTACGCTATAACGAAACATTAGTATCTAGAGTACCCGAACGAAGACTGATAAGGAAATAAGTGTATAAACACTGATTTAGAAGTTTGTTTACGTTCTCATTCGTCAACCTGCTCCTTTAAATGCCTCATCATAACATGTGAGTAAAGGACTGCAGCTGCTAGTGACTTAACTCTGGCCGTGTCCACCTCTCCACCAAGTTATCTACCATCCATGACTGAACTGCTACACATTCTTGTGGCTGGGACTCTCGGCAGTACACATTAACATGCCACAGTGGAATCAAGGTTGGTACTGCTGCTGTTTTTTTTTGTTTTAGTACACATTAAACTTAAGCCATAGTGGAATCAGGGTTGGTATTGCTGTGGTTTTTCATTAATTCATTACCAAACACGCGCGGCCTTTTCATATTTTCCATCGAAATGAGTCTTTCACAGGTTATTTGTTATTTTTCCTGGAGTACCGTGCCATAGCTACTGGGCATTTTTATAAAGACAATGAATGCTGAGGATTTAGAATGAATAATTATTCCACTGACGTCTACCAGTAGCTGGCCATATCTTGCGTCCCCAACACTTGCTTTTAAAATTGAGAGATTGCTGTCATAGGTTGGATTAGGTTTGGTGGTAGGTGGTGGCGACCGTCATTCGCTCACTTGATCTTTCCTCTCACTTTTCATTACTCATTCCATTTTAGGCGACTTTACATTGTCAGCCTAATGGTTTCCTGTAAGCCAGGAAACAATTTACAGCGCTGGGTGGTAACCATATAACCAGCCTTTACGTGTTCCCTATGTGTTAACAGGTGGGTTGGCGTAGGATTAGTGTTCCTCCTCGTAAAACCACTAACTCAGAGACAAACGGCTACCCTTTACGGAATTATGGCGTCTGGCTATAGATAAACAGATTAACTCTGCTAATATCAATCAGTATTTAAATATGCACTAATACGTACTAATTCTGCCCTTACTGTATCATGTCACGCCTTTATTTACCCAATTTAGTGCAATTATGTTGTATGTATATATAAAGCAGTGAATTAGTGACGATTACCGTAGATTTAAAATCTCTCTCTCTCTCTCTCTCTCTCTCTCTCTCTCTCTCTCATCAGTAATTCCTTGTAATCTTGTGAATCCATCTAAATTCTTTCTTCCCTCCTTCCTCCTCTGTTCCTCCTCATCTTCCTCATTCCCTTGTCTGCAGTGTCCCTTCCCTTCCCTGTATCTTTCACTTTCGTCCTGATTTCATTCTCTCTCTCTCTCTCTCTCTCTCTCTCTCTCTCTCTCTCTCTCTCTCTCTCTCTCTCTCTCTC
>NW_027643574.1:192500-197500 GCF_032717465.1 Coenobita brevimanus
GAGGAGAGAAAGAGACTGAGAGATAAAGGAAGTGCTGAAATCTGGACGGGTGAGTTGAAATTTGGCCGAAAGGAGATTGAGAGATTGGTCATTAGGGGATTGAGAGAGGAGTTATTTTGGGGATTTTAGAGAGAGAGGGGGGGGGTATACGTCTTGATGGTGAGTGTGTATCAAGTAAGCAGATGCATACCGTGGGAGTGGCATCCTTCACGAAGTGTATGGCACCACCAACACAAAAATGCCGACCAGATTTCAATAACCTAAGTGCTCGGGCTGGGGGGAGTGGGGGGAGGACATAATAGGGAGAGGAAGAGAGAACGGAGTGTGGGGAGGGGAGAGGGGTGTGGGAGGTTGTGATGGTGATGCGAGGGGGTGTAAGGGTAGGGGGAGGATAGGGCAAGGAGACGAGGAAGACTGAGGGATTAAAAAGAATGTGAGGTGGGGGAATGACGAGGAAGGAAGGAGAAGCAGGATGAGGATGAGAGAGGAAAGAGAGAGGGGAGGCTGTGGGGGAGCAAAAAAGGGAAAGGGGTGTGGGGGAAGGGGTCGAGAAGGGAAAGGGAGGAGGAAGCTGAGGGAGCGATAGGAGGGAGAGAAGGAATAGGGAAGAGAGGGGAGTGGGGAAGTTAGAAAAGTTGAGAGAGGATGAAGAAGGAAGAGGGAGGAGAGGTGGAGAGAGGGAGATGAGTATAGGGGAAGGGAGAGGGGGAGAGGAGGGGGACAAAGACAGGTGATACAGAGATAGAGGAAATTAGTTGACATGGCAAAATAAAAACAGGGGTGAGAAAATAAAAATATGCAGATGAGATGGATTGTCATTACGTGGAGTGACTACTGGTGGAGAGAGAGGCGAAGTACAAGAGGAGGGATGGAGGGCAGGAAGGAAAGGAGGAGAGGAAAAGTGCAGGAGGAAGAAAGAAGGGTGGGAGTCTTTACGTGGGAATTTTGTAAGAAGGTAGGCAGGGGAAAATACTGCTGGTTGATGGGCCTGTGAAAAGTAGGTAGTTAGGTTGGCCAGTAGGTAAGTAGGCTGGTAGGTAAAGAATCACTATGTATATGCATGAAGGAAGGTAGGTAAGTAGTAGACAGAAAGGCAAGTAATCTAGTAGACAGGTAGATGGTTAAATCGATATAAACAAAAGTGTGAGAGACAAAGGGAGACGTGGGAGGTCAAGGCCTTCTAAAATTAGAAGGCCTCTCCGATCCTCTTGTAACGTCAGCCGCGTAGGTCAGGGGCAAGGTGCGTGGTCAGGTAGCGGTCTCTTTGTTGTGTGTGTGTGTGTGTGTGTGTGTGTGTGTGTGTGTGTGTGTGTGTTGTTTAAATGATATTATATATTAATAGACTTATTGGTACTCAATAATTTTATTCACGTGAAAAATTTACAATGGTAAAAGAAGAGTTACTACAAAAGAAACGTATGTAGTGACATCTGAAATCTGGCATAATATATATATATATATATATATATATATATATATATATATATATATATATATATATATATATATATATATATCATATACGTATTGGGGCTGTTATATTGGGGCTGTTATATTGGTGGTATATTGGGGCTGTTATATTGGTGGTATATTGGGGCTGTTATACTGGTGGTATATTGGGGCTGTTATATTGGTGGTATATTGGGGCTGTTATATTGGTGGTATATTGGGGCTGTTATATTGGTGGTATATTGGGGCTGTTATATTGGTGGTATATTGGGGCTGTTATATTGGTGGTATATTGAGGCTGTTATATTGGTGGTATATTGAGGTTGTTATATTGGTGGTATATTGAGGTTGTTATATTGGTGGTATATTGGGGCTGTTATATTGGTGGTATATTGGGGCTATTATATTGGTGGTATATTGGGGCTGTTATATTGGTGGTATATTGGGGCTGTTATATTGGTGGTATATTGGGGCTGTTATATTGGTGGTATATTGGGGCTGTTATATTGGTGGTATATTGGGGCTGTTATATTGGTGGTATATTGGGGCTGTTATATTGGTGGTATATTGGGGCTGTTATATTGGTGGTATATTGGGGCTGTTATATTGGTGGTATATTGAGGCTGTTATATTGGTGGTATACTGCGATATTATATTGGGGCTGTTATATTGGTGGTATATTGGGGTGCTATATTGCTGGTATTACATTGGGGTGTTATATTGGTGTGTTACATTGGTGGTATATTGGTAGTATATTGGGGTGTTATACTTAGAATCTTACTGTGTATTGGGGTGTTATATTGATGGTATACTGGAGGTATTATATTGGGCCTCTTATATACGGGGTGAACAAGGTAATGCAGATTTCGTTTGAATTCGATTCAGTTTCTTTATAGAGGAAAGCTGTGGAGATATGTAGGAAAAATGAAGGGTTATATATTCCTCTCTTATCCAGCTCCAGCCACGTCTGTGTAATGGCTTTGGTCCTACACCCTAGCATGGCTAAGGCCTCATTTTTCTTATATTCAGTACAACTACGATGACTTAAAGCTTCTCACTGTACTCTCTACACTTTTCTGATAATAATGAACAGAAAATAATGTTGTACTTACCCTGCTGTTGCGATTTGGAGTGAACTGGTCGCGCTTAATGGCACGTAGCCACGTGGAGGCAAGTTCTTTATCTTGCGGGAAGGAAAATACTTACTTTGGGTCCACTTTTATAATTTCCCTTACATCTGGGAACACTACACATGTAAGGCATTATTACCTTAATAAAACATACAAATAATGTAAATATCAATATATAATACAATGTTTTTCTGTCCTTATTGTCACTGAACACAGCGTGACCTCTCCCGGCCATAGCTGACCCAACACTACCTACAGTACCTAGTACGTCACGGCTTACCGTCCCCCCCACCGACGAGGCCTTCTAATTTTAGAAGGCCTGAGGGGGGGCTGGTCATTCCCAGGGGACAAGTGGTCACTCCTCACCTCTCTCTCTCTCTCTCTCTCTCTCTCTCTCTCTAGCATGCAGACCTACCCCCCCTGAACTCAAAACATCATCCTTCCTGCCTTCCTACCCATCCCCATCCCCTCTCTTCACCTAGCCCCCCACACACACACACACAAACACGTTTTTTTAAATAACTGACGACCTACCAAAAAATCTATCATTCTATCAGAATATATATATATATATATATATATATATATATATATATATATATATACAACTTAGAACTATAAAACTTATATGTAAACTTCAGGAAACTGGCAAATGGGGACCCCCCCTTAGAAAATTCCTTGGTGCGCCCCTGCTGGGCACTGATAGATGAATAGAGACTTCACATTGTTTTATTACTTAAGCGTCGTGTGTGTGTGTGTGTGTGTGTGTGTGTGTGTGTGTGTGTGTGTGTGTGTGTGTGTGTGTTTTCATAGTGATAGCCGAGTAGCCTAGGGAAGAGGAATTGAATTTGATACATTTACTGAGATACACAATACTGTACATATAAAAATAGTAGTTGTACAATATCTCAAAAGGAAGATGATACTTAGGTAGTCATCTTCCCGAGCCTATTAATGTATTATATTAGATTACAATATACTGTACGTGTGATTGGTCAATAATTTTAAAGTGGACTAATTAGTAATCTTATATACAGTAATACATGTATTAAACTGTACAGTGAGTATAAAGAGTGCTGTTGTATGTAGTTACATGGAATTTGTTTGAGCATACTGATATATACTATGATAGTGTCTATTCTACTTTCACACTTTCCTGTAAAATATCCACGCCAGTTTTTCTATACGGCGTGGTGTTCTTTCTGACTTTTTCCTGCCGGCTTCGGCTGGAGGGTTTGGAGGGCGGGGGAGAGCCTTCTTCTTTGCTATCCTTATCTCATTTATAGTAGTTCAGTTACTCTTCTAGGAGCTGCCTAGCATGGGCCAACCGGCCTACTGCAGTTATCCTCTCTTCTTATGTTCTTATGTTCTTATATGTATATACATATTCACGTACACAAGATCGGTGAATGGAATAGGAAACAGAGGTCACAAACAGTAATACATTTGTACACACATAAAACTTATACATAGTGATCTACATATACATCCAGGAAAAACGCATTATAAATACAAGTGTGAGGCTACAGAGTGTGGGTGCGAGAGAGGGAGGCTGCGGCGACCGGAGTCCCCAGATTATCGGGGAAGGGTTGGGATTAGCAGGTCACCACCAAACCTTACCCCCTCCCCTGGGTCCCCAACCACCAACCGCCACCACACCGCTCCCACGCTGTGCCCTTGGTGTATAGCATAGGGAAGAGGAGGGATCGGATTAACGGGATGGGGGGAGGGGGAAGGTTTAGATGAGGGAGACATGAATATCGAGTGACAGAGAGAGAGAGAGACAGAGAGAGAGAGAGAGAGAGAGGGAGAGAGAGAGAGAGAGAGAGAGAGAGAGAGAGAGAGAGAGAGAGAGAGAGAGATTGTATTTTCAATGTAAATTTTAGAATATAATTAATATTTATAAAGAAAATGCTACTGTTGATCCTTCGATCAGTAATACTATTGTAAATCAGTTTATGTTTTTTCATAAAGAATAGTAATAAAACAATAAAATAAAAAAAAATAATTTTTCTTCATCTTTCATGGCTATTTCATTGCTTCCTTACCCAACCCCTCCCGACATTCCGACCCGGGCCACTCCCATCCTCCATCCCTCCTCATATGGACCGATATCAGGACACTGACAGATAAATAGAGGCTACACATTGTTTTATTATTTAAGCGTCGTGTGTGTGTGTGTGTGTGTGTGTGTGTGTGTGTGTGTGTGTGTGTGTGTGTGTGTGTGTGTGTGTGTGTGTGTGTGTAGGGGAAAGAAAACTGAAGAGGGAAGGAGGAAGGTCCAGAATCCCGAGGGGCCCTCTTAATCCTTCACACGGTCACTCGTGTTCCGAATTTGGCAAAGGTTTTGTAAAATTCTCTCCTTCATGTTTGCTTGCTTGCTCTCTGCGCTCGCTCGGTTGAACAATAAATCACTGAAGG
>NW_027643574.1:202500-267181 GCF_032717465.1 Coenobita brevimanus
GTTAGTCGAAGAATAACCTCATGAAATTTGGTCCACTTTTCGTGGGACACCCTGTGTATTACACTTTCCTTCATATTCATTTGTGTAGTAGTACATACAGCGTGACTTATACACTGCACCCCTCCTGACACTCACCTGGCGGTATATTGTATGTTGTGGGCACGGCTCAGTCTGCTGGTGTGAGCAGCACACGCATTTTGGTTGCTTCATAATATCAGTAATCAATCCTGCAATTACGGTGCGTAAAACAGACGCCATTAAGCATGAAATGGATATCGTTATGGGAAGTATAAAATGATGCAGGGCAGACTGATCCGTCCCAGCAACACAGGAGAACAGTGTGGGTGTTGGCAGTGGGTGGGCAATCTAGGAACCATCCTGTATATATACTGTAGCAACAAAGGTGATGCCTTGGCTTAACAGAACAACACGGCCTATGGCGGTGGTCAGGAAGAGGTCGGGGAAGGGATGTTTTATTTTGGCCAGGGTTGTATTTGTTTTGTTTTTGGCGTTCAGGTGCAAGTATAGTCATTTTTAAGTGGAGCAAAAGAGCAGTTTATTTGTCTGTAAATTGCATTAGTTTTATTCTGCTCCCACTGTACCATTTTACTTTGCGAACCGGTAGCTTTAGTGTCCTCTCGTCACCCCTACCCCATTCTTTTCCTTCCTCTTCCTACCCTACCCACCCCGTCTCTCCTCCCCCATTTCCCCTCCCTTCCTTCTCTTCTCTTTCATTCGTTTTCCCATTTTCCTATTCTCTTATCCCTTGCTTCTCCCTTCCCTTCATTTCATTTTCCCTTTCCCTCCTTTTTCTTCTGTGTTCGTCTCTTCCTCTCGTTTTTCACACTCATAATGTTCTCCTCATCTTTCCCTTTCTTCTTCCTTCTCTCTTCCTTGTCACCCTCCCTCTCTTTTCTCTTCCCTCTCATATCTTGTACTCTATCCCTTCCCATTTCTTCCTACCTTCCCTCACTTTCTCTCTCCCAAATATCCACCCTCCCTCTCTTCCCTCCTTTACCTCCCCCTTATTCTCTCCCTTTCTTCCCAAACACTTTCCTTCCTTTACCCCTTTTCTTCCCTTCATCTTACTGTCATCTTTCTTTCCTTTCCTTCGTCCCTCTTCTTTCCTTCACACTTCTTTTCTCTTTCTCACCCATTGCTTCCTTTCCTCCCTCCTTCCTCCCTCATCTCTTTGTCACCATTTGCTCCCTTTCCTCCCTTCCTTTTCTCTTTCTCACTACTTGATCACATCTCTTCCTCCTTTCGTCTTCCTTTCAACTGAAGACCTCGATAATAAGGTTGAGGGAAACATGTCGTACATTGCTCCGGCAGCGAATTGTAAAATATGGCAAAATTTGTGCATGAAAGCATTTCCTCATATATTTACCATGTTATAGTCCTACACCAATTATATGGGGTGTTTATTGAATGGTAAATTGTATGCAGAAGTTGATTCCATGGAGATGGCTCCTGTTTTACTTTTCTAATGTCACACACCAATAGCATGATTGTCAAAGGCATTTGAAAAATTTTGTGATTTGAGGAAACTACATGAAAGTGCATAGAAAAATTTATCTCCGAAACCCGGAAAACGTTTTTCTGGGAGAAGGTCACAGAATCCCACCAGATGGCAGGGCCAATCAGTGCACTGGCCCATTACCGTGGAAGTCTCTATAACCATCTTTTTCTTTATTTTCAGTTGCCATGGAAACATCCCCCTTCCTGCATACCCTTCATCTCTCATTTTATTTATTCACTTGTTTATTTTTTAACACTTCTTTGTTATAGTTTTTAGTCGTCTTGGAAACCGCCCTCCCCATTCTCTCACATCTGTTTTTGTTTATTTTTTCAATTTTTGGGTAGAGAAGAGGGCTTATATTATTTCGCTGTGTTTTTGGTTTCCTTAGCAACCCCCAGCCTCGTCACCCAAACCCCATTCACCCGACCCTACCTGCCGGTGTCGTACATGTAATTTTCTTAACGTGATGATGATTTAGTCTGGGATTTTTAGCTGGATGTTACGGGATTTTTAACTGGATATTTTGTGGCTGCGAATAGTTAATGTGTGGTTGGGTCAGGGATGCTTATACACATCATTAGGCCACGTGTATACATGTCAGCTTTGCTTATACGCATCATTAGGCCACGTGTATACATGTAGCTTTGCTTATACACCTCATTATGCCACGTGTATACATGTCAGCTTTGCTTATACACATCATTATGCCACGTGTATACATGTAGCTTTGCTTATACACATCATTATGCCACGTGTATACATGTAGCTTTGCTTATACACATCATTATGCCACGTGTATACATGTAGCTTTGCTTATACACATCATTATGCCACGTGTATACATGTAGCTTTGCTTATACACATCATTATGCCACGTGTATACATGTAGCTTTGCTTATACACATCATTATGCCACGTGTATACATGTCAGCTTTGCTTATACACATCATTATGCCACGTGTATACATGTAGCTTTGCTTATACACTTCATTATGCCACGTGTATACGTGTCAGCTTTAACAGTATGTATATTTCTAGCATAGTTATCAGGAAAACACGTTTCATTGGTATTTAATAATTACGCCAGAAATTGCATTAGCATTCCTTTACTTTACCTTGGCCTAGGTTTTCGTCCTTTTTGCGGCTTATTTCACGTAGCTCAGTGATAGGAAAAGACAATGCTACGGCTCAGTATCCATTCCATAGCACCTCTTCATGACAAGCATCATATTGCAATGTTAATCTACTGTTACAAATTAACAACCACGATGGGGATGTGATAATTTTAGGCCAGGTTAGAGTAAAAAGGGTATAGTATTAATTGTTAATGAGTACGATAAAGATGATGTAATAACTTACGGGTACTCTGACCGACCAGGTGCTGAACTGGTCCTTTAAACCTACACAGTTACTGCCCCTCCCACACAGTTACTGCCCCTCCCACACAGTTACTGCCCCTCCCACACAGTTACTCCCCTCCCACACAGTTACTCCCCTCCCACACAGTTACTCCCCCTCCCACACAGTTACTCCCCCTCCCACACAGTTATTCCCCCTTCCACACAGTTACTCCCCCTTCCACACAGTTACTCCCCTTCCCACACAGTTACTTCCCTTCCCACACAGTTACTCCCCCTTCCACATAGTTACTCCCCTTCCCACACAGTTACTCCCCCTCCCACACAGTTACTCTCCCTCCCACACAGTTACTCCCCCTCCCACACAGTTACTCCCCCTCCCACACAGGTACTCCCCCTCCCACACAGTTACTCCCCTTCCCACACAGTTACTCCCCCTCCCACACAGTTACTGCCCCTCCCACACAGTTACTGCCCCTCCCACACAGTTACTCCCCTTCCACACAGTTACTGCCCCTCCCACACAGTTACTCCCCTTCCACACAGTTACTGCCCCTCCCACACAGTTACTGCCCCTCCCACACAGTTACTCCCCCTCCCACACAGTTACTCCCCCTCCCACACAGTTACTCCCCCTCCCACACAGTTACTACCCCTTCCACACAGTTACTGCCCCTCCCACACAGTTACTCCCCCTTCCACACAGTTACTCCCCTTCCCACACAGTTACTGCCCCTCCCACACAGTTACTGCCCCTCCCACACAGTTACTCCCCCTCCCACACAGTTACTCCCCTTACCACACAGTTACTCCCCCTCCCACACAGTTACTACCCTTTCCACACAGTTACTGCCCCTCCCACACAGTTACTCCCCCTCCCACACAGTTACTCCCCCTCCCACACAGTTACTGCCCCTCCCACACAGTTACTGCCCCTCCCACACAGTTACTGCCCCTCCCACACAGTTACTCCCGCTCCCACACAGTTACTCCCCCTCCCACACAGTTACTCCCCCTCCCACACAGTTACTGCCCCTCCCACACAGTTACTCCCCTTCCCACACAGTTACTCCCCCTCCCACACAGTTACTCCCCCTACCACACAGTTACTTCCCCTCCCACACAGTTACTACCCCTCCCAGACAGTTAGTCCCCCTCCCACACAGTTACTCCCCCTCCCACACAGTTACTCCCCCTCCCAGACAGTTACTCCCCCTCCTACACAGGTAGTCCCCCTCCCACACAGTTACTCCCCCTCCCACACAGTTACTCCCCCTCCCACACAGTTACTGTTACTATTTCCCTTTCTTCTTCCACATCACCTTCTCCTCCTTCCTCTCTACCTCTCAATTTTCCTTCTCCACCATCTCCCCATCCTCCTTCTCCTTTGTTCTCTCTCTCTCTCTCTCTCTCGTAAACCACCCAGCGTGTAAGTGCCGGCGTAAGTACACGTTGAAGGGCTCATTCCTGCTTACGGTAATGGGAGTTGCGTTCAGGAGTGGCTGTGTAAGTAGGATGTCATGTAAGTCATATTCCGTGTAAGTGTGTACGTGTGCGGCATGGCGGGAGGAAATGAAGGAGGACAGAAGGAAAAATTATTGGAAGGAAGGAAGGAAGAAGAAAGAATGAAAGGGAGGGAGAAAGGAAGATGGGAAGAGAGGGAAGAAGAAAAGGAGGACGGAGGGAAGGAAGGAGGGTGGGTGGGTGGGCGGGGTGGTAGTATAGAAAGAAGGGAGGGTGGGTGGGTGGGCGGGGTGGTAGTATAGAAAGAAGGGAGGGAAAATTACAGAAGAGGGAAGGAAAATACGAATTGAAGAAGAAGAGGGGCAAGAGAGTGTATGAAGGAACTAGAGGAAGAAAATAGAAGTAATTGAAAAGAAAATTTAAAAATAAGTAAAAAGGAGGAAGAAGAGAAGAAAGAGGAGGAAGAAGAAACAATGAGGGAAGAATATAAAAAAAAAAAAGAGGAAGAGAGAAAATGAAGGAAGAGGCGCTAATATTTTGGCAGCTTCCTCATGCATACCTCTCCTATTAATCTTCCTTCTCTCTTGCTAATCCTCTTACCTCCACTTCCTCCACCTCTCTCCTCCTTCCTTCCACCTCTTCCCCTCCCCTCCCGTCCCCACTTAATTCTCCTCCTCCACACTTTCTCCCTTCCTCTCTCTCCCTCCTTACCCATCCCGCTCATCCCCTATCCCTTCCTTTTTCCCCTCTCCAGCCTCCACTCCCTCCACACTTTACTATTATTATTATTATTATTATTATTATTATTATTATTGTTGTTTTATCAGTAGTAGTAGGAGTAGTATCCCTCCTCCTCCTCCTTCTCCTCCTCCTCCTCCTCAGGGTGTGCTCAGTGTGAGGTCATTAGCCCAGCAGTAGCGTCTGTGCCTGATGTACAATTTGCCTTGGCATCTCAGCCTGTTTTCCTTCACACACTCCTGTCTTCCTTGTCTTGTACAGCCGCTCTTCTGTCTTCCTACCATCCTCATCTTGTCTTTTTGTGTGGCCTTCTCTTCTTCCATTCTTTTTCCCTTGTCTTTTACAGTCCTACATGTTTTCCTTATATCCTACATCCTGTCCTGTTTTCCTACAATCCTTCTTTCCTCCTGTTTTCTTGACCTTCTAGCCTCCTTCACCCTCATTCTTCTCCCTCTAAAACCCCAGTTATTATCCTGCTGTCTTCCCTTTTTTCTACACTCCCTTCTCCTTCCAGTCCTTGTACACTTTCCCCTCACCACTACATCCTTACCTCCATTCCTTGACACACTCCTCCTGCCAGTCGTCTTTGCTCCTGTTTTCCTACCCTTCCTCCTCTTCTCCTTGAGTCTCTCCCTCATTTGCTTCTCGGTTCCTCTGCCCTTATCCTTTTCTTCTCCCTGGTCTCCACCCTTCCTCCGTACTGTCTTCCTTTTCTTCATCCATCATCCCTGTCTCTTGCTCTCTCCTTTCTTCCTTCTTCCTGTCTTAGCATCTTACTCTTTTCTTACCTTCCAGATCTCCAACACCCTCCATCTCCTATCCTCCTGCTTTCCTATACCTTCCTCCTCCTCCTCCAATATTTACTGTCAGTCCACAGCTGTATGTTTCGGTGTTACATAAATATTCAGAATATAGTATAGGGTATGGGCAGAGGAATACGTGAAAGACTCCTGACTTGTGGTAAAGGAGATTGTAAGCAAAGAGGATCAGAAATACCTCAGCCGATCCGACATAAAGGCTATTGGACACCACGCCAGATATAGATTCCAGTGCTGTGTGGGTGAGAAGCCTTAGTTCACTGTCCTCTATATTTTATTCCCACGACCAACATGTATTATTCAGTTTAGGAGAGACTTTGCGAACTCGATGACTTAAATTTGGCCTTCCTGGACTCATTAACTCTGGTATGTTATTGCAACTAACGCTACACAATTTTATCATCGTAGAGGCCATCACCGGAGCCTGAGAGCTACGTCGAGGCTAATAAAACCGTCTAACTTTTGCAGTGAAAAATGTAATCCCACATCCCGATTATATTACAGTAAACTGGAAGCTTATTATCCATCCATCAGTCCATGCATCCTTTCCTCTTGCTTTCTCATCCTCTCTTATTCCCAGCCTCTCAGTCCGCCTCTGTCTTTCCCTCCCTTCCCCCTTTCTTCCTTCTACCGGATCCTTTCTTCGCTTACCTCAGTTCTTCTCTTCCATTCCCTTCTTCTCCCTGTACTTCTTCCTCCCCCTTTTTGCCTCTCTCTTCTTTCTCCTTTTTCACTTCTCCCTTTCTCTCTTCCCTTTCCCCTCTCTCTCTCACCTCTAAACTTCAGAAGGCAAGGTATTGACTTAGTGTCGGATTTCCCAAAGAGATGGAGGAAGAAACCAGGGAGAGAGAGAGAGAGAGAGGTTCAGTAAGATATCAGTGAATATTGCTGAGGAAAAAATATATATGTAATCTATGAAAAGACTAGATAAAAAATATACTGTAACATCCGAGGAAAATGCGATGCAGGCTGAATGAAGTAATGATTCTCTCTCTCTCTCTCTCTCTCTCTCTCTCTCTCTCTCTCTCTCTCTCTCTCTCTCTCTCTCTCTCTCTCTCTCTCTCTCTCTCTCTCTCTCTCTCTCTCTCTCTCTCTTCCTCTCTGTCGGGTAGTCATGACGACCTAACAATAAGCCGTCACACACTGTCTACCTCACTTTCCTCGCCTACCTGCCTGTCTCACTTTCGTTCCTCACCTGCCTACCTCACCTACCTGTCTCATCAACCAGCCTCATATGCTTTGCTCACCTACCTGCCTGCCTCACCTGATTTCAGTCTCTGATATTAATACCCCGTTGTCTGTGCGTTAGAAAGCGCTGTGTGTTGTTCACACACACACACACACACACACACACACACACACACACACACACACACACACACACACACACACACACACACACACACACACACACACACACACATCACATCAGGTCCAGTCATGGCAGTTTTGATTCAGTGACTCCCATTTGTCATGTAAGTCGTCAGATCTTCCTATGTTGAGGTACTGAGCCCAGTTCATTACTCTCCATCTGTTTTTTGAGAGGGAGAGAGAGAGAGAGGGAGAGAAGGGGGGGGTCATTGCTTTCATACTTTCGTCTTCCTATAAGCCTCCCCTGCCAATTAGAGGAGCTTAGGTGGGATGGGTTTATTAATGTATTTGGTTTTCGGATATAATTATGACTTTGGTCCTCTTTTGATGTGTTGAGAGAGAGAGAGAGAGAGAGAGAGAGAACTTGTATGTATGTATGTAGGTGTTAGTGTTCAGTATGTGTTTATGACCGAAATTAATATTGTCCATCGACTCGTTAATGCTTGTCTGTTCGTTCGTACTTATATTTTTCATATTAGCCCATCCTTCTTCATTTTGCATACATCCTTAATGCATCAATCTTTGTATTCATTCATTGATTTTATCACCCATCCCTGTATTCATTTAATCACTCAGTCTTTGCGGTAAAATTAATCAGATCCTCCTCTTTTCTCCTGCCTTTTTCTCCTCTCTCTTCGTCCCATTTCCCTCTCCCTGATTCTCTTCCGTTTCCTCCCCTCCTCTCCCTGCTTTCTCCACTCATTCCCCCTCCTATCCCTCCTCCTCCCCTCTCCCTGCTCATCCTTCCCTCTTCCTTCTCGCCTTTTTCCCATTGCTTTATTCCAAATCTTTTTTCTTGTTCCGGATCCGATTACAGCCATAAGCCCCTCCCCCAGCCACTGAGCCGGCGTAGGAGGGGGAGGGGGAGGAAAGAGATAGGGGAGGAGAGAAGGAAAAGAGACGAGGAGGGGAGAATAATTTGTAAGAGTGAAAAGGAGAAAAGAATTGAAAGCTATTAGGAGTGAGGAAGATTTGAGGTGGGGAGAAAGGGAAGGGAGAGAGTAGGATAGGAAAGCTAGAATGTGAAAAGATAATGAGGAAGGAAGAGGAGAGAAGGGGAAAGAACTGGTTGAAGTTTTAAGGGGGGAAGAATTGAAAACTAGTAAGGAAGAGGAGGAGGTGGGGAGAAAAAGAGGAGGGAAGGGAGAGGAGTGGGAAGGAAGATGTGAGAAGCAAGAAGAGGAGAGGGGAGGAACAGGAAAGATCGAGAGAGAGGAGGAGAGAATGAGAAATACTTTGTGGGAGTAGAAAGGAAACAAAAATTGTTCTCCCATATAATTGCACACGAATGTCTTGAGTAAGTTGCAGTGTAACAGAAATGAAGTTACTGTAAGGTGTGTGTGTGTGTGTGTGTGTGTGTGTGTGTGTGTGTGTGTGTGTGTGTGTGAACATAAGAAGAGAGGATAACTGCAGTAGGCCGGTTGGCCCATGCTAGGCAGCTCCTAGAAGAGTAACTGAACTACTAGAATGAGATAGGGATAGCAAAGAAGAAGGTGTGTGTGTGTGCGTACTCCTGCAGTAGCAAATATTTTAACTTAATTTGGCATGTGAAACTGTGAATATCGTTATAATATTAAACACAAAATAAATTGCATTATACGTGATACAGTTACGCATCCAGCACACAGCATCATGATATACATTAAATAAATGTACATGACACATGAATATACCTGGTAGGGGGACAGGTGTACCAAGGATCCACACATGTGTATGGGTGTGTGTATCCTGGGTTTATGGAAGTGACGAACCACACCTGTCACACATGATCCAGTCTTCCACACAGGTGTCTCATGAACACGATATCAAGAACAAACTAGTGTACCATTTCCGCTGAACAAAATAATTAGGAGACAACAGATTATACTCGTATACAAATAAACGTGTTAATATCAGTAAACAGAGCACTGATTCCCGATGAAGTACACGGAAAGAAGAAAATAAAGGGTTGATTAGTGTATTTACCTGTGCGGAATAAAGGTGGGGGTGGGAGGGAGAGGGACAAAGAAGAGGAAGGATTGGGAGGATAATGGCGGTAATCTGTTTTGCTCCAAGTATTGTTCCTTCCAACTCCTTGTGTCTCTGCTACCTCTCTCTCTCTCTCTCTCTCTCTCTCTCTCTCTCTCTCTCTCTCTCTCTCTCTCTCTCTCATCTTTACCTGTCTTTATTCGCGCTCAATTAATCCATCTAGGTTTTAAGTGTTTACATTCACCTTAAGTTTAAATCCCTCCCTCCCTCTCTCTCCCCCCTTCCCCTACCCACGCCTCCCCTCCCTCTTTCACTCTTATCATGTCTCCTTTTCTCCCTTCACAAATTTCCTACTCCCTTCCCTCCCACTTTCACTTCCTCCCCCTCCCTCCTTCCCATATCTCTCCCCTCCTCCTCTTTCTCACTCACCTTTACACACAGAGTATTCCCCTTCACAGGTATAATCCCTGCCTTAATCCCCGCCTGAATGTTGTTTAAATCTGGCAGATCGACAACACTAATCCCTTCTCATCATGGTGACCCGGTTCACCTGACCCGCCCTCACTTGCCCCCACCTGACCTTGCTGTTAGTGGCTGCTGTATTTGTTATTTTTTACCCTTTTCACTTTATCCTTCCATTCTTTCCTCGTCCGCCCTTACATTCCTTTTATCATTTACTCATTCATTCATTCACTTTCATTTAGTCATTCACTCTCACTAGCCCCCTCATTCACTCAACATTCCCACTCATTCATTCACTGACCACTCATTCACTCACATTCCCACTCATTCACTCACATTCCCACTCATTCATTCACTGACCACTCATTCACTCACATTCCCACTCATTCATTCACTGACCACTCATTCACTCACATTCCCACTCATTCATTCACTGACCACTCATTCACTCACATTCCCACTCATTCATTCACTGACCACTCATTCACTCACATTCCCACTCATTCATTCACTGACCACTCATTCACTCACATTCCCACTCATTCACTCACATTCCCACTCATTCATTCACTGACCACTCATTCACTCACATTCCCACTCATTCACTCACATTCCCACTCATTCATTCACTGACCACTCATTCACTCACATTCTTACTCATTCACTCACATTCCCACTCATTCATTCACTGACCACTCATTCACTCACATTCCCACTCATTCACTCACATTCCCACTCATTCATTCACTGACCACTCACTCACTCACATTCTCACTCATTCATTCACTGACCACTCACTCACTCACATTCTTACTCACTCTTATTCCTTTCTCTCTGCCTTCTGATTTTCTCTCCCTCAGTAATACAAAATTTCTCACCCCTCCTCTTTTGTTTTTCTTTCTTGCTTCTTTCTAAGGGGGACGAGAGGAGAGAAAGAAAATGTTAAGAAAATGGAGAAAAATGGGTGAGAGAGAGAGAGAGAGAGGAGGGAGGGGGATTTTGTTTGTAGTGTCATCAGGCGAGGGTAAAGGAGGGAGGCCTAAGTGAGGAAGTCAGGTACACACACACACACACACACACACACACACACACACACACACACACACACACACAGTCCGATCCCAAAGGCCCAGCCGTCCTCCTGCGTGTCATACACTTACATAATTATATAAACTAACTTTCCTTCCCTTTTTAACTACGTCATTCTAAAACCGCTTTACACTATATACAAGCTATCCAAATTTTACCACACCCTGGATATTAAAAAAAATTACAAAGCAAGAGAGAGAGAGAGAGCTGTTAAAACTACTCGCGAGATTTTTCCAGCCACTTGTTTTAATTAATCTGAAAAGAACTCGGGATCTGATCAAACAAGAGTTTTTTCTTTCTGCTGAGGTAATTGCGAGCTGGAGTTGGCCCATGGGAGTAGAGAGAGAGATGGGGGGGGGGTATGAAATAAATATAAGAGAAAACGAAGACTGGAAGGTGAGATTGGCGAACGTGGAAATGAGAGGGGAAAAGATTAAAGAAAGGGAGAATGGAGGAAAAAAGAAAACAGTAAATTAATGTTGATTACCAATAAAACAAAATGAAGGTGTATAGAGTGGATGAGAGGGGGAGATGGAAGCGAAGATGAGAGAGAGAGAGAGAGAGAGAGAAATGAGTAAATGAGCAAAGATGAGTTTGAAAGTGCAAGTATGATTTAGGGTGTGAGTGAGAGTTAAGAGATAAGGATATATAAGTGTAATGGGTGAAAGTGAGAGTAAGGGTGAAAACGAAAGATAAGGGTGACGGGTGAGGGAGTACGCAAAGGCAGGAGTTATGGATGAGGGTAAGGATCAATATTGGTTCAAAAACTCCATTCCGCCATCGTTCAGGTGGCCGCAATCTTCCACACAATCACCCGCGGCCTTCAGTAACACACATCTCAATTCTTTATCATCCCTCAATAGCCTCGGGTCTGTTTTTCTTGTGATCTATCTTGGAAGGATCACATTGTCTCTCTGGTGAAATCATCTTCTTGGATTCTGGGTATTGTGAGTTGACTCCGTGCTGCCTTTGACCCTACGTTGTTGCTGATTCTGTACATCCTTGCTGCCTTTGACCCTACATTGTTGCTGATTCTGTACATCCGTGCTGCCTTTGACCCTACATTGTTGCTGATTCTGTACATCCTTGCTGCCTTTGACCCTACATTGTTGCAGATTCTGTACATCCGTGCTGCCTTTGACCCTACACTGTTGCTGATTCTGTACATCCGTGCTGCCTTTGACCCTACACTGTTGCTGATTCTGTACATCCGTGCTGCCTTTGACTCTACACTGTTGCTGATTTTGTACAAAGGTGTCGTGTTCCTCTGGTGGACTACACCTCTCGTGTGTGGAGGGGGAGCGGCAGAACCACCACATTCACTCTTTTAAACAGGGTGGACACAGTGGGTGTTCATCTTAACAACTCCCATCCTCTCCCTGACTCCCCTCAGTCACTTTATCACAATGTCGCATCCTTTTGACCTTTTCATTAGTTTCACTCTAGTCATAACTCTGCAGAATTCTCTACCTGCATCCTGTTCTGATTACAGGGGCGTGCAGCACCTGTCTATATACACACTCATGCCTCTTTTCTTCCTATCTCTTAATTCGAGTCAGTCTTTATTTTCAGTCATTCATATAACATTTATGAGTTACACAGCTGGTAATCTCTTGCACAGTCTTCCCCAGTCTGTCTTTCCCCCTTCCTACCACCTCCATTCTATGAGGGCATCTCGAAATAACAGTATCTTGATTTTGGCTCCCTTGGCTTTATGATGAATTCTTCTTCTTATTATTATTATTATTATTATTATTATTATTATTATTATTATTATTATTATTATTGCAGGCTTATAGATTTGGTTTTCTTCTTTTTCGCAGAAACAGTGTGGAAAGTAAGGATGAGGGTGAAAAATGATGGTGGAGTGAGAAAGATGAGAGTAAAGTGAGGAGGAAAGGAAGTGAGGGTGAGAATGAGAACCCGAGTGAAAGGTGAGATCATAAAGAAAACAGGGGTAAGGATGAGGATGTGAATGAGTCTGTGTGAGGGTGAGGATGAGAACTGATGATGAGGGTGAGCGAAAGAGTGACGGGAGAGAGTGAGGGATAAGGGGTGAGCGAAAGAGTGAGGGAAAACGGATATCAAGCGAGGGCAAGAGTGAAATAGAGTGAAAACGAGGAAGGAGGGGCGAGAGTGTGAGATGAAGGGGAGGACAGATGGATTTAACTTTGTGGTGAGATGAACAGGGATGAGAGGGGAGCGGTATTATGAAATGATGGAATAGGAAATGAGGCTGGAATGTGAGGTGGTGAGCAAGAGAGAGAGAGCTACATTCACCTTTCTCTTGATCCCTTATTAATTAACGCCATCCCAAAAAACTCCAAATAAAACGCGTCTCATTTTTCCGGTCAAGGTTGCTAGAAAGCGAACAAAAAATATTCCTAATTAGAAGACTCGGTGTCATTTGGCGTATATATCACCTGAACTATTTTATATCTGAAATGCAACGGATGCCAGCCAGGGACACGGTGAGATTCCTTTATGTACGATGTGATTCTGTATACCGTGGGATTCTTTTATGTATGTGATTCTTCTGTATACCATGGGATTCTTTTATGTACGATGTGATTCTGTATACCATGGGATTCTTTTATGTACGATGTGATTCTGTATACCATGGGATTCTTTTATGTATGTGATTCTTCTGTATACCATGGGATTCTTTTATGTACGATGTGAGTCTGTATACCATGGGATTCTTTTATGTACGATGTGATTCTGTATACCATGGGATTCTTTTATGTACGATGTGATTCTGTATACCATGGGATTCTTTTATGTACGATGTGATTCTGTATACCATGGGATTCTTTTATGTACGATGTGAGTCTTCTGTATACCATGGGATTCTTTTATGTACGATGTGATTCTGTATACCATGGGATTCTTTTATGTACGATGTGAGTCTTCTGTATACCATGGGATTCTTTTAAGTATTTTCCACTTAACTTGCTACCACCAGACATGCTTTTATTTATTTTTTTATATATTTTATGTAGGAGAGACATCTCGGACAGGAAGGGTTAGACACAGCCTTCATTAAGTTCTTGAACCATTGGACGTAATTATATTTTATTCTTGGTGTCTCTAAACGATTTTATTTCGCGTGGGAGAAACTTTATGAACTTGAAGGGTTAAATGTAGCCTTCGTTACCGCCTACAAGAACTTACCCTGACTGGCGTAATGTTGTGTGTAGATCAGGCTGGAATAAAATGATGGATAGAATATGCAAGGGACTGAATAGGGAGGCTGCCAGAGATCGAGCAGCGTGGAATGCTGCCATTAAGTGACCAAGGGCGACGTATGGAAGCATGTTGGGTCTTTTATAAACAATACAATTGCCAGGGGTCATTGGTAAGGAGCAGCCAACACGTGTGGCACATCCTACAGTACAACATAATGTGTAAATCAGCATCAGCCCACATAAGAGGTTTATGGTGTTATTGTTGGTGTTGCTGGTGTTGTCACCTTGTATAGCCACTAATTGATTCTATATATATTGTAGGTACACAGGGTATAGAGAGGACAGGGTGGGGGGAGGGGTGTTGGGGGAGTAAGTAGGGGAGGATGGAGGGGAAAGTTTGGTGGGTAGGTAGGGAAGGAGAGGGAGAAAAGAGAGTTGGAGGAGGAGTGAAGGGGGAGGAAAGTGATGTGGGTTGTAGGTAAGGAGAGGAAGGAAGGTAGAGTTAGGTGGGTGGGTAAGAAAGGAAGAGGAGGATGTCAGGTAAGTAGGGGAGGAGGGGAAGGAAAGTTAAGATGGGAAAGTAGGAGGGAGGAAAGCCAAATATGAGTGGATAGGTGAGAGAGAGAGAGAGAGAGAGAGAGAGAGAGAGAGAGGAAAATGTGTATGGAGAAGGGTGAAGGGCTGAGAAAGTATAAAGAAGGAAGGATGAGGGAATGACAGCGAAATCCATCCAGACTAAACACCAAATCCCTACTGACCTAATCCCTATTGACACCTCTGAGCCTAATCCCTTAATATGTAATCCTCGGGTCGTGTATGTTTTAATCCTGGCTAATCCATGAGAAGTATGTTAATCTGAGGTATAATCAGGATACACCCAGCTGTTATGAAGGAAAAATTATAGTGTTGCGTCGTGGTGCTCTTATGCGGCAGGGATAGGCGGGTGGGGAGACGGGTAGGCAGATGGTGAGGCTAGGCAGATGGTGAGGCAAGGATAGATAGATGGTGAGGAAGGGATAGGTAGATGGTGAGGAAGGGATAGGTAGATGGTGAGGAAGGGATAGGTAGATGGTGAGGAAGGGATAGGTAGATGGTGAGGAAGGGATAGGTAGATGGTGAGGAAGGGATAGGTAGATGGTGAGGAAGGGATAGGTAGATGGTGAGGAAGAGATAGGTAGATGGTGAGGAAGGGATAGGTAGATGGTGAGGAAGGGATAGGTAGATGGTGAGGAAGGGATAGATAGATGGTGAGGAAGGGATAGGTAGATGGTGAGGAAGAGATAGATAGATGGTGAGGAAGGGATAGATAGATGGTGAGGAAGAGATAGATGGTGAGGAAGGGATAGATAGATGGTGAGGAAGGGATAGGTAGATGGTGAGGAAGGGATAGGTAGATGGTGAGGAAGGGATAGGTAGATGGTGAGGAAGGGATAGGTAGATGGTGAGGAAGGGATAGGTAGATGGTGAGGAAGGGATAGGTAGATGGTGAGACAGGGTTCGACAGATGCTGAAGCATTGATTGATAGATGGTGAGGCAGGGATAGGCATATGATGAGACAAGGATGGGTAAATGTTGAGGCATTAATAGAGAGATGGTTTGGCAGGGATAGGTAGATGGTTAGGCAGGTAGGAGAAACGTGGGAGGACAGACAACATGATAGGCAGGGTGAGGGTGTAGATAGCGAGTAAATCAGATTTGAGAGGCTGGAGGTAGGCAGAGACGAGGCAGAGGAAAGAGAGAAGGTAGGAAGAGAGGCAGAGGAAAGAATGAGATAGTTAGAGAGGCAGGAGTGAGGAAAATGATACTAAGAAGATAGGCAGAGGCATGGGAGAGGCAGAAGAAATGCAGGAAGGTAGGCTGAGAGGCAGGACAGTGACAGAGGAAAGGAAGAAGGTAGTCAGGAGAAAGGCAGGAGGTAGGCAGAGACTTGGAATAGGGTGGAAGGAAGCAGGAGGCAGAAAAGGAAGCAAGAAGGTAGGCAGAAAAGTGGAGGACAGGAGGAGAGGAACGGTTTGGGTAGAGAGGAAAGAGGCAGGAAGAGGATAATAGAGGGTGGGTAAGAGGTACAAGAGGTGGGTAGAGAGGAAGGAGAAAGACTTGAAAGACACAGAGGAAGGTAGGAAGAGAGAGGAGAGAGGCAGAGGATGTTAAGAAGGCAGGCATCAAACCATACCAATTTAGTAGACTCCACATACCTTCTTAGTCGCCTAGGCAACCGTGAGTTAGGCAGGAGATGCGAGATTGAAGAGTGATGAGGCAGAAGGGATGGGGTGAGGCGGGGATGGGGGAGGCAGGGACGGGGAAGAGGTAGGGATGGGGGAGAGGTATGGTTGTCACTCTTTCCTTCTTGTCTCCCTCCCTCTTCCCCTTCCCTCCCGTCTTTTCCTAGTTTCCTTCCAATTTTCCCTTATCTCCTCTCTCTTCCCACGTCTCCCATTCTCCATCATTCTCCTTCTCTTCCGTCCTCCTCCCTCCACCCTCCTGTTCCCCCCTTCATCTTACCTTTACCCATATTCTTTCCTCCATTCCCCTCCTTCTTCTCTCCTGCTTCTATCCCTGCTTCAATATTTGCCCTGTTCATCCTTTATGCTTCCCCTTTATCTTCCAGCTTCAGTTTTTCAGTCTATTCCTGTTTCAAATATTCTCTCTCTCTCTCTCTCTCTCTCTCTCTCTCTCTCTCTCTCTCTCTCTCTCTCTCACACACACACACACACACACACACACACACACACACACCATAAATGTTTGTGCTATCCTTGTCATATCCTCGTAACCTAGTCAGATTCTTTGACAACTGGTACCCACTATGAAGCAACTGGTCTGCTGCAGTTATATTCTTTTCGTATGTTCTTATATGCACATGTGTGTAGCCTTAAAAAAAAAAAGAAAAGTTGTTAGTATAATTATTGTCATACCAAGAAAAGTAACGCGTCATTAGGTTAGCGAATAATTCTCGTCTGTTAACTCTGAATTTGTCGTTTTGGCATTTTTGCCGTATAGAGCTTATCCCAAGGCACTGAAGTTACCTGCCTGGCCATAACTAACATCTTTGTGTTCTGGGGAAGGTGCTGGGATGTGGCAGCTTTATTTATTAATCTTAAGGACTTAGCTAAGAGTAGGGACAGGAATGGAAGGAAGAGCTTGGAAATAAAGCGGAAAGGAACGGCAGGTGGATGGATGGACCCTACCCAGCTCCTACCCTCCTTCTACATCCTCTCCACCCCCACCCGTTTGCCTTACCCGCTGCCTCCCCCTCCTCCATCACCACCAACGCGCACTACACGTCTGCGGTCCTTGCCCTTACACCTATCCCCATCCTACTTCCCCTCCTATATAATTCCCTCCCACATCCCATATCACCCCCTCCTACCACCCCCTCACCCCTACCCCTTCTTAAATCTCATCTTTTTACCACCCCGTATTTTCCCTCCCTTACCCCCTTCTACCTCCTCTATTCCTCTACCCCCACCTATCCCCTCTCCTACCTCCCATCTTTCCCCACGTCCCCATCCCTCCTCCTCCCACCCTTCTTCTTCATTGTGCCTGACGGAGCACGCCTCGCATTACCTGAAGACAATGGCAAATTGATCTCTGGTACCCTCTCACACCCACACCACTCCATACCCCTACACCCACACCCTACTGACCCTCACCCTCCATCATACAGTCTGTCTCACACTTACACCCTTCCACCTTTTCAAACCCACACCTCTCCTCACACCCTCCACCCTCCAACACATTCCACCCTCACAACCCAACCTCACACCCATACACCCTTCCTCTTAGTCCTCTTCACGTCCAGCACCCCACACCCTCAACCACATCCTCCCAGAACCTTGCTCACACCTGCACCTTCCCCATGCCTCAGTTCCACTAAGATCACTACCCTTCAGCTTTGCCTTAAATCAACACTGGTTCTGACGTCATTTTTCCACACGTTCTCGTTTAGCGGGCAGGATGATAGAAAACGTCATGTTAGTACAACTAAAGTGATATATATTAGATATGGGTATAGCAAGAATACGTATGAGTAATGAATTAAAACCTATCCAGATTGATGTGAACGAAAGTTAAATGGTTAATGTACAAAAATAAATTTTCAGTACTTGCTGAAAGTATCGAAATAAAAGACTAATAAATTCATCCTCACCTGTCAAATAATAGAGAGAAACTATCCATATAACTATTACATTCATTTGTCTATCCCTGCGTGATAAAAGTATGTATATACAGGTAACTAACCACAAATAGATTACATCAGTTTATCATCTAATCCGTGAAGTCATGCTGACCATCATACTATGCCAGACTCGTTGGCAGTTCATTTACACTCGATTTACTGCGAGAATTGCTTCTGCTTCCTGAACACTTTTAAGTAAATGTGACTGCAAGTGTCTGGCATTTGCCTTGTGAGCTAAATAATAAAGTTGCAACAATACTTCCGGCCGGGTGCAGGTAGACTGGTCCACGACGTATTCTTCCTTGTTTTACCTGAGTGTATTATACACAAACGATACATTTTCAACGACTTATCTATGATAGATATACAGAATAATACATGTTAATGCCTCCGAACCATGCCAAAATCTCCTTTATTGCACAAAATCAGCATAAATGGGTAGCGTGGAAATTTTCCACACTGATGTTGAAGGACGTCCGTCTCTTCCACGTGTAGGTACGTCGTTCATTTGTTTTTCCGCAATAACGGACGATTTCCACGAAACAACATCCCAACCACTCTTATTCGCACCTTGCATCCACATCCACACTCTTACACCCACACCCCGCCGTAACCCCGCCATCTTACACTCTTCCTCACATCCTCCATCCACCATCCAACATCCTCATCATTTAACTTCCCTTCTCTCACCCAATACCTACCTTCCTCGTGCGCTACACTTGGCACTTAATCTGCACCTTCCATTCTCTCCACAACCACCCACCACTCACACCCTACGCCACCCTCCTCTCACCTTACATTCATTGGTACAGAAACCAAACTTATGGCTGTACGCTCAATACTTTAATTGCGAAAGGGAAGGAAACCCATAACTCAGACTGACAATTTTCTGGTTATTAGCCTTTATCAACCTCTGTTGCAAATTACTAAGTGTAGGTATAGAAATTGCCTAGTAACCATACTTTCGTTACAGAAATTGCCACAAAACCTGGGGTCTTGCCTTCACCTTTGCGATTTAAGTTTTAAGCATGCGGAAATTAGACCAACGATTAAAACCACGGAGGGAACATTTCGAACAGATTTTGATTGAATTATCAAAGAGGAGCGTACGAATGGATATAATCCTGAACACAAAATTTGAAAGGCCTTGATATTATGGATATTGACAAATACGTAAAACAGTTCTCGGCACCAGCGATGATGGTTTAAGAATTACTGACGAACATTTACAGGTAAATGAAACAATGAATTTCTCAGTAAAATAGACCTGTAAAAAAATCGACCACTGAACCAACTTTCGTTACAAGAAGATTGGTTACTGAAATCTGGCAGTCAGTCAGTCCACCTGCTGCCTTGCATTCCCATTTTTCATCCAGTTTTTTAAAATCCCACTGGAAACAGTCCCCCCCCCCTCCTACCCACTGTTTCTTACTTCCACCCTATATTTGTCACTCCTGCTGTCCACCATTTACTTTCTGCAACTTCCCTCCATTCACTGTTTGTTGCCTTCACTTTCCACCCTCTACCTCCCACCTTTACCCCTTGTCTCCGAGCTCTTACCTCCACTTTCCATCCCCCACATCCCTCTCCGCATTACCTCCAGTTCTTCTCTTGTTACCTCACCCATTTATCTCTCACGCTCACCCTCACGACTGGACAAGACGTGGGATGTCGAGTTGGAACAGTTACGTGAGAAAGTGACGATTAGCAGACACCTTCATTTGTTCCCACCATTCCCCTTTCCCATGTGCCCCCCTCCCCCCCATTGCCCTCCACATACTCATCTCCCGCTTTACTCATCGGATTATCCCCTACATTCACCCTTCTCATATATTTCCCTGTCCACCACATACATCCACTTCTGCGTTATTCACCTGACTCAGGCCAGTCATGCTTCATCTTCTCTCTTTTCCCTATATTTACCTGTTAATTTACAACATCCTTTAACTCTACCTTCCTGTTTGCCTAACTAGTGATTTACCTGTGTACTGTATTTAGTTACCTACCATCCTACATACCTAGCTACTCACCTACCCACCTGCCTGCTTACCTACCTACTTACTTAGCTACTTATCACTCATTCCCCCGTACTACTCATTTTCCATATACTTTACCTATCTGCTAGTATATTTACCTACTTATCCTTTAACAACTCATTTACTCATTCGCACTACCCACCTACCTATACAGTCTACTCATTTATTAACATCACGACATCCATCTACCCTACCACCTCTACCCACCTGCCCACTTAGCCTAACCACGCATCTACCGACCCTACCCAAGTGTGGACCTTGTACATGCAAAACAATACAGCACATCCCTTCTCACCCCTGACATACACCACAACCCTTACCCACACCACACCTGTTACCCACATCTTACTTCTTACTCACATCTTACCCACACCACACCTGTTACCTACACCATAACCCTTACCCACACCACACCTGTTACCCACATCTTACTTCTTACTCACACCTTACCCACACCACACCTGTTACCCACATCTTACTTCTTACTCACATCTTACCCACACCACATCTGTTACCTACACCATAACCCTTACCCACACCACACCTGTTACCCACATCTTACTTCTTACTCACATCTTACCCACACCACATCCCTTACCCACACCACACCTGTTACCCACACCATAACCCTTACCCACACCACACCTGTTACCCACACCTTATTTCTTACTCACACCTTACCTACACCATAACCCTTACCAACACTACACCTGTTACCTACACCATAACCCCTACCCACACCATAACCCTTACCCACACCACACCTGTTACCCACATCTTACTTCTTACTCACATCTTACCCACACCACAACCCTTACTCACACCACACCTGTTACCCACATCTTACTTCTTACTCACACCTTACCCACACCACACCTGTTACCTACACCATAACCCTTACCCACACCACACCTGTTACCCACATCTTACTTCTTACTCACACCTTACCCACACCACACCTGTTACCTACACCATAACCCTTACCCACACCATAACCCTTACCCACACCATACCTGTTACCCACATCTTACTTCTTACTCACATCTTACCCACACCACAACCCTTACCCACACCACACCTGTTACCCACATCTTACTTCTTACTCACACCTTACCCACACCACAACCCTTACCCACACCACACCTGTTACCTACACCATAACCCTTACCCACACCACACCTGTTACCCACACCTTATTTATTACTCACACCTTACCCACACCACAACCCTTACCCACACCACACCTGTTACCTACACCATAACCCTTACCCACACCACACCTGTTACCCACACCTTATTTATTACTCACACCTTACCCACACCACAACCCTTACCCACACCACACCTGTTACCCACACCTTATTTATTACTCACACGTTACCTACACCATAACCCTTACCAACACTACATCTGTTACCTACATCACTCCTGTTACCCACACCATAACCCCTACCCACACCACAGCTGTTACACCTTACACTTTACCCACATTTAATTCCTAACATTCATCCCACATTCACTCTTTACGCATAATTACTCTCGTTTTACTCATACCAGACTCATATTTACACCATTCTTACTCGTTACTAGCATTTCACCTATGCAAGCCCTGGCCAATCCTACATACACCCACCCTGTCTACTGTATGTGTACGAGTTATCACATTAACTCACTCACCCATCAGTTCATCCAGTACGTCCATCAAGTATTCATCTGACCACCAATCATCATCAATTTATTCCTACCTAATCACTCGTTCAATCATCCAGACCCATCCATCCATCCTTGCATCCATCCATCAGTAAGATTTGCATAATTATTCATCTCTTCCTTCATCTGTCTTCACTACTCGAATGACTCTAATCTTATTCGAGTTTACTTTCCTATCTACTCATCAGCCTACCTACCCACTTAGCTGTCTGTCTGTCCACCTACATACGTATCATCCTGCCTGCCATCCTGTCTACCTAGCAGCCAATCATACTATCTACCACTAAACCTACTTTCCTGTGTATCTACCTTGTAATGAGACAACAAACCACAAAATTAATAAAATTGGTACTTACGTATACCAACAAAGGCAACCGGATTATATTAAACTGCATTACTTAATTACACATGAATTACATAACAGTGATGAATAAAACTGATGAATAATTATATAAATCTTACTGATGCAAGCATTGATGGATGGATGGGTCTGGATGATTGAACGATTTTTTTTTTTTTTCATACACAATTGACTAACAACCTTTATGATGGGGTGCGTAATGCATTAGACAAAGTAAATCGCAGGAGAATACGACCCCCAAGTCCTGAGAAGCTAGACGTTACGTAGTCAGTGTCGACCAAGCTGTTGAACGGGGAGGGTGGTTGTGATTGTATGCTACGTTTTCCATTGTATTTTATAAACTGAAGAGCATCATAACTGTCCAGAGGGGAGGGTGTAGGCTACTCTGTGTATTTCTCCACTTTTTTTCGTCGTCAGTGGTAGGGTGCAATATATTTTAACCTCCTCAGTACGATGACTTCTTGTTTTACCCATGCGTCCTTGGATGCGAGGCCTGGGGGAGGGGGGGACTGGTTTACGATTGAAAATTGAGAGGAAGGATGGGACTGGAGTGTACAGGTGTTGTGATGAGGAGGAGTAGATGGAGATGGTTTGGGCATGTGGAGAGGATGGAGGATGACAGGTGTGGAGGGATGAGAGGTGTGAATGAAGAATTGAGAGGAAGGATGGGACTGGAGTGTATACGTGTTGTGATACTAAATTGTGATGAGGAGGGGTAGATTGAGATTGTTTGGGCATGTGGAGAGGATGGAGGATGACAGCTGGGTGTAGAAAATATAGTGCCCTGGTCCGCTGTGCAGCTTACGGATGCAAAAATGGGCACAGAAATTCATCGAAGAGAGATAGCATTCGTTTTAAAGGCAAGAAATATATCTTGTTGCTAAGTCTATAAGAGTACTGATGAACACTACACTTTTTACACTCGTGCAACATACGATATATTCGCATCGCGTTTAAAAAATTCCAAGGTGCAAAAAATAGGTGTTCAAAGACTAGAGAGAGAGAGAGAGAGTTGTAATATACAGTTACAGAAAAGTGCATCGATGTCAGTGATTTGTGTATATACCATCGACCTCAGTTTTATCTTTGTTATCATAATTAAGCAGACAGTAGGTGAAGGAGGTTACAAGGAAAAACGATAAAAAACAAAGTGTATTGCAATGCAGTAACCTATGACGTTGTTTTATTCACACTCTTGACTAAATGTATCCCATACAGTTCGTAGGGCTAGGCAGAAGATATCATAATCTATATATATTTTTGTACTGGGATATGTATTTATACAAAGGAGCGGCATTGAGACAGCGAAAACAATAACGGTGGAGGCTGCAAGTGCTGGTGTTTCAATATGGCGACCGTAAATGACACACTCGCTGCGGAACCTCTCCATGTTATAGAGCTCAGTGGTCGGCAGTGGGTCAAGTTCTGCTAATTTTAAATCTACCCATACATCGCATCATTAATATATTGCATGAAGAAGTAGCTAAAAATCGACAGTGTCCCCTAATAAATACAGTAATACATCTTCATTATTAAGTTATAATTAAATGATTGAAGATTTTATTGAACTCTGTTTTCTTCCCCTTCCGTCCCAGAGCCATGTTTGAAGGTAAAGCTTCTCTCGTATTTACTGACTCCTTTTCCTGTTTTTGTGCATTTAAAGCTGATGTGAATGCTTGTAGCTATTACAGGAATCATGGGCAACATACTGGTGTAATTGTATCCATATTTTCTGTATGATTTGAAGACTGGATGAAACATATGCCAGGCTTACACTAGGTAGGTAAGCTTATGGCGCTGTCAGGATGTACTTATATTTTGTGATGTTGGAGGGATGCCTTCATGTGGTAACACTGATATTACCGCGAAGTGGATCTACCAGGTTATAGAATTATACGCCCCACAGTCCCCTCCCTGACCCCCAAAAGGAGGATGGCGGACGGCAGGAGGTCAACTTTGGCTGCCTGATCACCATAGTAGTTCTTTATCTATCTATCTATCTATTGCCAGACGCCTCAATCCCGTTCGGGGTGGCCACTAACAAATCGCCTCCACGTCGCTCTGTCCCCCGCCATTTCACTGCCCTGCTCCCAACTCACACCCCCCTCTCTCATATACCTCTCCACCCCATCCCTCCATCTCATCCTCGGCCTCCCCCTCCCTCTCCCCCCCTCCACTTCACTCACATACACTCTTTTCGTCAGTCTTTCACCCCCCATCCTCTCCACATGGCCAAACCACCTCAGTGTATTCCTCCTAACGCTTCCTATCACATCCACATCCACACCACAACGCTCCTTTATATCCTCATTTGACAGCCTGTCTCTCCATGTGACTCCACAGGCTCCTCTTAAGTAAGCAGTCCTAAACTCTGGTTGAGACAGAGAACGTTGATAAGGCAAAAAAATGATTATAAATGTATGTCGACCCAGCATCCTAGCCGTCAATTCTCCAAGTCTAGAGAGAGGGCCGAGGGAGCGCAGTGGTGAATGGAGTCAGTGTGGACCGCGAGTGAGCTAAGAGAGGAAGGACTCCCCTGTCACTCCCTCCAGGGACAGAGTGTCGCGGCTGTGTTAGTGGTTCGGTTCCTTACTCTCCTGCAGAAGTCTCACCTCGAAGCCTCCTTCCCCTCGTTCACAAGTCTCAAAAGCCTCCTTGAGCACCTACAGCAGTATTTTTCCCCTCCTGCAAAAGTCTCAAAAGCTTCCTTGAGCACCTACAAGTCTCATTCAGTGGCCTACTCCTCCTCCAGAAGTCTCAAAAACCTCCTTCACCCCCCTCAAGAAGTCTCACCCAGTCCCCTTCCCTCCTGCAGAGGTCCAAGCTCAAAGCCTTATGGTTTACATGCAGTGTATTTTTCTGGAATAGAACAGTGAAAGACTGACGAAGAGAGTGTATGTGAGTGAGGTGGAGGGGGGAAGAGGGAGGGGGAGGTCGAGGATGAGATGGAGGGATGGGGTGGAGAGGTATATAAGAGAGGGGTGTGTGAGTTGGGAGCAGGGCAATGAAATGGCGGGGAACAGGGCGACTTGGAGGCGATTTGTTTCTGGCCACCCCAAACGGGATTGAGGCGTCTGGCAATAGATAGATAGAACAGTGAATTTACCTAACATTTTCTGAGTGTCGATGATCCTGTTAGCTCCGTGATAATGAGGGACGGCATCAGTGCTTAGGACGATTGTGTGATACCATTCCGGCAGAAGTAACTAAAACTCCATTAGTATATTTCTTTACAACGAAGCATCTTTAGGCTGGTTGAGAAGGTTGCAGAGAACCTTCAAGACACAGGAGGTTCACCTGAAAGGATAATGATACGATTCCGGCAGATATAAGGACAAGACACAATTTTTTTTCGCTACGACAAGAGTACAAGCCTTCAAGCTGGTTGAGAAGGTAGCAGAGAACCTTCCAAATAGAGGAGGTTCAAGTCCAAGGATGATGGTGGAAGAGATGAGACTTGGCGACGGAGGTAAGACTGAGGGAGATGGTGGCGGTGGCGGGGGTCTACAGGCAGGCCAGTGGAGCGCCGACCCCGAGACTGGGCTGGTGACACTGACGGAGGCGGCTCTGGCCAGGCTAATCAACGCTGACCCCATTGACAAGTGGTCTCAACTCGACCCACAGCCAATTGCAAGGTAGTGTGCTTTGAAATTGTCGATGATAGTATGATGATGGTGATGATGATAATGATGATGATATAATGATGATGTGGACCTATAGCAATGTGGTATTAAGTCGACCCATAGCTAGTTGCAAGGTATTTGGCCATAGCACTTTAATATAAGAGAGTATGGAACAGTGGGTGCAAGGATTGTATGGGTGAGGATGAAAGTAGGTATACAAGCATGGGCGATTGTATGTGTATATGCTCCAACAGAGGATCGAGTGGCAAGAGTGAAAGATGAGTTTTGGGCGAGAGTAGAAGCATGTATGGACAAGTTTGAGAGGAGCGAGAGAGTGCTGTTGATTGGAGACATGAATGGCAAAGTCGGGAATGTACGAGTGGATGGAGTGGTTGGTCAGTGGGGTGTGCCAGCGGAAGTAGATGGGAATGGTAGGGCTTTGGTGGACATCTGTGCTGGTAAGGGGTTGGCAATAGCCAACACCTACTTTCGTCATAAGATGATCCACCGGTATACATGGAGAGTAATGAGGAGGATGGATGGTGAACTTGTTGAACGAAAGGCAATGATAGACTACGTGTGTGTGGATGAGCGAATGAGAAGACAAGTGTTGGATGCAAGGGTGTGGAGAGGGTGGGGGAATGGAGTCTCGGACCATCACTTAGTGATGGCCAAGGTAGAGCTGCAAAGAAAGTGGTTGAGGAGGCGAAGGGGAAGACAGGAGGAAGCAGCTCCTGTGAGAAGAGTGGAGAAATTGCAAGATAGTGAGAAGAGGACAGAGTATAAGAGCATAGTGGAAGAAAGATTGGGAAGGTATGAGCTAGAGCAGATGGAAGGGGTGGAAGACGTATGTAAGATATTCACGGAAGAGATAAGCACAGCGTGTGAGGCGGTTTGTGTAGTGAGGAGGAGATGCAAGGGTGTGCAAGGGATAGCATGGTGGAATGATGAGGTGAAACGAGCTGTGGAACAAAAGAAGAAGGCATATGGTGAATGGTTGGCGAGTAGAGGTAGGGGAGAAGATGAGAGAGAGAAGAGAGAAGTATATGTGAGCAGGAGAAGGGAGGTTAAGAGACTGGTGAAGGAGAGTAAGAAGAAAGTGGATGAAGAGTTTGGGAGGAATCTGAGTGTGAAATGGAGGGAGAGTAAGAAATTGTTTTGGAAGGAGGTAAAGAAAGTAAGGCAGTGTGAAAGGGGAAATAGTAGGGGAGTGAAAGATAGGAATAATAGATTGTTGGTGGAGAAGAGAGAGAAATTGAGGAGATGGAAGGAGCACTTTGAGGATTTGTTGAATGTGGAGAGTGAGAGCAGTGTGAGTATAAGTGGAATGGCTGGGAGAAGAAGAGATGAGAGGAGGAGGAAGAGATCAGTAGGTCGGAAGTAGTGGAAGCGATGAAGAAGATTAAGCTGGGAAAGGCCCCAGGAATTGATGGAGTGTGTGGTGAAATGCTTAGGTATGGGGGTGAGATTGTTGTGGAGTGGATATGGAAGTTGTGTAGATTGGCTTGGGAAGAGGGAAGGGTTCCAGAGGACTGGAAATCAGGTATAATTGTTCCTCTGTACAAAGGAAAAGGGGAGAGAGAAGTATGTGGTAACCATAGGGGTATTTGCCTTCTTAGTGTGACTGGTAAAATATATGGTAGAATACTCATTGATAGGGTTAGGCATATGACAGAGGAGCTAGTTGGAGAAGAACAAGGGGGATTTAGGAAGGGAAAAGGGTGTGTAGATCAGATATTTGTTCTAAGATGTTTAGTGGAGAAGTATCTAGAGAAGGGAAGGAAATTGTACGCTGCCTTCATGGACTTGGAGAAAGCTTATGACAGAATAGATAGGAAAGGTATGTGGAAGGTATTAAGAATATATGGAGTGGAGGGGAAATTGTTGAGTGCTGTGAAGAGTATGTACGAGGGAGCTAGGGCTACGGTGCGAGTGGATGGTGAGCTGAGTGAGTTCTTTGATCTCAATGTGGGACTGAAACAGGGGTGTGTAATGTCTCCTTGGCTGTTTAATATATATATGGATGGGGTCGTAAAGGAGGTACAAGGTAGGGCAGTGGATGTGGGGGTGGCCTTAATGAATGAGGGTGAGATTTGGAAGCTTCCGGTGTTGCTGTTTGCTGATGATACAGTATTGTTGAGTGAAGATGAATGGGAGTTGCAAGGTTTGGTGAATGAATTTGGGACAGTGTGTAGGAGGAGGAAGCTGAAAGTTAATGTAAACAAAAGTAAAGTTATGGTGTTTGAGAGGAATGAAGTCACAGAGTGTGCAGTGAGGTTGGATGGTGAGGATATGGAGAATGTGAGTGCATTCAAGTACTTGGGTAGTGTGATGAGTAAGGATGGAACTTTGGGGGATGAAGTACGTGAAAGGGTACAGCAGGGAAGGAAGGTTGTTGGCACACTGAAAGCAGTGATGAGAAATAGGGAGGTGAGTATGGAAGTTAAGAAGTCACTGCATGATGGTATTGTGATCCCTACCCTGACGTATGGAAGCGAGGCGTGGACCTTGCAAGAGGGGAACAAGTCAAGAGTGAGAGCAGTGGAAATGAGTTACTTGAGAGGAGCATGTGGAGTGACATGGAGGGACAGGTTGACGAATGAAGAAGTGAAGGAACGTTGTGGGGTAGATGTGGATGTGGTTGAAAAGATTAGGAGAAATACACTGAGGTGGTTTGGACATGTGGAGAGGATGGAGAATGAAAGACTGACTAAGAGGGTGTATGTAGGTGAGGTGGAGGGAGGGAGAGGGAGGGGTAGACCGAGGATGAGGTGGAGGGATGGAGTTGAGAGGTATATGAGGGAGGGGGGGGTGAGTTGGGGGGAGGGGAGTCAAATGGTGGGTGACAGAGTGACTTGGAGGCGTTTTGTCTGCGGCCACCCTTTGGGGGATTAGGGCGTCGGGCTATAGATAGATAGATAGACTTTAATCTGGTCGTGTGTATGATGATAATGACCGATGATTTTATTCTGCACAGCCATGACCAAGAGTTCATCGGAATTTCTCAGCCAGCATTGCGTCGTATCTTGCGTATTTCTCTTTCCTCCCCAGAGACAGGGAATATCCTTCCTTCCCATACTCTTTTCTTGTGTACTTCATATCTATCACATAGAAATAGTTCATGTAACAGCCCACATTGCCACAACCGGTAGGGAATGTGGGCAAACTTTGGCTGTCCCGTACCACACCACTCTGAGATTTTAACCTTCCTGTATTGCAACGTAGTATATTGATGATGTGAGCTTAAAGCAAGGTACTGTGTTAGTACTGTCCTTGGGTGATGATGGGAACGGTGAGACTTGCACGGAACCACTTTGATTTTGCTAGTACTGGCCAGAAATACTGATGATAAGGGTTCGTTAGTGCTTGTGATAGTTCTTGGTGATGACGGCAACCTGTTGCAAGGCAAAAAAGTCAACGTTTCTCCTCGGTCTGTAACTTTAAAAGGTAGTAAAGGAGAGATGACTGAGATAGCGTGATCGAGTTATAGTGTCCAGTCACTAGGCGTACAACGTATCCGAGAGGGCAAGGGTAAATTTGTGGCCCTTACTTTCTGCAGCATTTGTCGTTGTTGTGGCAGATATCTGGTACCACTGGAAAACAGCTTTCACCACAGTTTAAATATGTGAAGCAGAGAGATTTAAGGTAACTATAAATTAAACTTCTAGAAATAACTCGTAAAAAGTACCCTAGTGGTGCAGGTGGCCGGCCTTCTCCCGGCTGTTTGTCTTGACTTGGCACGGACGAGTACATCATATTATCTGGCTGGTGGAGAGAGAGAGAGAGAGAGAGAGAGAGAGAAGGCCCCATTTCTCACATCGTAAAGTGGAAGGTAATCTCTATCTCTCCTTACACCCTAGATAGATTGAAAGATAGATAGATGAGCAAAGATTAGTTTGCCCCTTCTACCCTAGAGCAATATAGTCTCCGTCATAACCATTGCGAGAACATCACTTCAATTTTCCTTCTTGTTACCGCCAGACGATTTTATTCAGCTTAGGAAGGATGACCTCGAATAAAAGCTTTTCGCGGTCACCTACATTCCAGGTCACGGTACTCTGAATGACAGTGGTAGCGTACGAGCCAAAATCCACCATCATTAGTCTACAGTATAGCCCTTGTTACGGTATATTTCCCTGGTGTGCTTGTAAGTGTGCTGTCGCCTTTTGTTCCATATTACAGGTTGCAGTGTAGACTTCGCAGCTCCCTTTTCTCAGCGATTTATTGCGTGTATTGCACCTCGGCCTCTTACTGGATGTTATTAGGAAAGTTGTTGTTTGTTTCTCGCTTTTTTCAGCTGGAATAATCCCTTCAGTAGGAGAGGCTTTATGTCAGAAAATAAAGCAGCGTAAAAAACGTTAATTCTGGTTAAAGAGGATCATGACCATTGTATTGTAATTGGGAACGCGAAGGGGAAGTCAAGTACTGTCCTATGATTTGACGGTAATTAAAGGGACACCTGTAATTAAAGGTGATTAGCCCACATCCCTCACTGCAGGTACGGAAAGGTGAGACGTGTTCTATCCTCATCGGTATTTCAAAAATTGTCGTAACCAATAGGGAGCTTGTCTTTACATTTGCGCTTTCAATTTTAATACTGAATCCTGGCTGCAGCATCCAGGTGACGTCCTGTTTATTCTTGTTGTTACCAGACGATTTTATTCAGCATAGGAAAGGTCTGTCGTACTGGAGGGGTCATCTCTTCCTGTTCTATAAGTCTGTCCTGTGTTGAATAAAACTGGAAGAAAATATTAAGGAATGAAGAAGGCATCCCCAGGGTCAGAGAGTTGATCAAGCAGACCTAAGTGTGTGTGTGTGTGTGTGTGTGTGTGTGTGTGTGTGTGTGTGTGTGTGTGTGTGTGTCTTTTTCTCGCTGCCATGGACTCACCTAGGTATTCCACTGAGGCAAACATCATACCTTTATACTTAGCGGAGGGAACATATCGCAGTCAGGGGGTTCATCTGTCCATCCTCGAGTTTGGCATCAGTTGGGATTCGGAATAATCTTTTTAGTCGCGTATTCTCGTCAGGTAAGTAAGCTCCCTAACACCTTTTCCTTACCGGTTTATTTATGCTTACATCTCATTAATAATTCCTTGCATGTTATTTTTGCCTTCCATGATGGTGTTTAAAAGATATACGCAATATACAGGAGAGTAGTAAGGCACACTATGGAAAATAATTCGCTATGGATAAGGTGTCAGGGAGCCACCTTAACCGACGAGAATACAGGCCTTAATCCCATCAGTCTGAGCATTATTTCCTTCACTACTGCAGACAGAGTGGCACAAAAAAGAAGATATGGAACGTTGTGGTGGCGCTGTGGATGTGCTGGTGTTTTTAGAGAGAATGGAGAATGCGAGACTGACTAGGAGAGTATGTGAGTGGGGTGAAGGTGGAGGGGTGTGGGAGAAACCGAGGATGAGATGGAGGGGTCGGGTGGAGAGGTAGATGAGTGAGGAGGGTGTAAACTGGAGAGAAGGAAGCGGGATGGCAAAGGATAGAATGACCTGGAGACGATAGATTTGTAGCCACCCTTTCCTAGATTCAGGTATCTTACTATAATACTCGAAGACAAATTAGAAGAGGCCTGGTCTAAGCTGAATGAAAACGTGTGGGTGATAAGAAGATACCGATGCCGAGAAACGTTTGTATATAGAAAGGATTAATGGGGGCCTTCTAGCAAATTTACAGATACCGAATAACGTTTGCATATAGATGGGATTAATAGAGACTTTCTGGTCGATATACCGACACTGAAAAACGCTTGCATATAGAAGGGGTTAATGGAGACTTTCTAACCACGTAATCAGCGTAGGTCAGACGGGTTCACCTGACAGCACCCCTCCACCTCGCTCTCTTCTGCCCAGCGAGAATAAAACGGAAAAGACGTGATCCTATCGTATCTGGGAGTCCGGGGAGGTGCCAGATTCAGTCACGTTGTTACTACACGTGCGAATTTCCCGCTACTGAGTGAAATCTTCCCGGGTTAATGCCTTGAATCCCGGTGATGTCCATTCTTTTTTTTAAGTTTATTCTTGTTATTATAGTCTGTTTGTTTTCATCTGACGGAACCAGACCACTCCCACAAAGAGAATGCTAAGTCGTGGTTGCGTGAAATTCAGTGGGCCTCAGTTAAGAGATAGAAATGAGTCTCCTTGGTTACTAGTCAAATCTGCTCTCCAGCACGAATGCATAAAAAAATACCCCGCCGAATTGAAAGGGTTAAATTTGTTATCACGGAAAAGGAAAAAAAAAAGTTTATAAGAGATAGTTTTCCACCGTTTAGCCGCAGTTCCTTCTTCCATGCTTAAAAAAATAAAAATTGTCCCTCGGCTGAATAAAATCGTCTGGCGTTGGTCATAGAAACTGGTTAACTCCTTCAGTCCCATGACACAGTTTTATTTTAATTCTGTCTGTCTATTTCTGTCTCTCTGTCTGTCTCTGTCTCTGTCTGTCTGTCTCTCTCTCTCAAGACGATTTTAAACTTGGAAAAGACCCTTAGTGGCGAAGGGGTTAATGAAGGCTAGGTATAACCCCTCCAGTTCGACAAATCCCCTTTAAGCTGGATAAAATCGTCTGGAGATTGCACGAATAAGATTACAGTACTCGTAGTGAAAGGGTTGTGTACCACGTTAGCCACACCGCACACCCTCACTCCTCGAATTCTAGGACAGTGAATGAAACGAGGTACACTTAAGAGACATAAGAGTTCTGCCTGGTATTCTGCTGCTCCCACTTAACACTTAGAGAGAGAGAGAGAGAGAGAGAGAGAGGGTGTGTGTGGGGGGGAAATCCGTCACTTTCCTGTATTGTATCAGAGGGAATGATTGGGGGGAGAAGCATACGAAGCCTCTCCCAGTTTAGGAATATTAGGCAACAGAGGGAAGTAAAAAGTAGAAGAGATGAGGTGAAATATTGGGTGAAGTTTTTGTGTCTGGCTGTATAGTACTGTTACACAACTACACTTTCACACACACACACACACACACACACACACACACACACACACACACACATACACACCTCAACCCCAGTGCCCTTTTATGCTCAGTGACCCGTGCTTAGGCTATGGTGTCATGTGTTTACTTCTTTCCAGAGCTGAAAATATAGTCTGAGTATTAACCCTCTTATTCCCTGACATTTTATTATTCTAGCTATTTCCAGACGATTTTATTTAGTTAAGAGGGTCTGCTTGAAGTGGCAGGTCTTGATATAACCCTTAAGAAAGCCACGACATGCCATGACCGGCACAACAGCTGAGCAGAGAAAAAATAATGATGCTCTGTTCTTGTCTAGCAGAAAAGCTTTGGGTGTTTCTCGGCTATACTTGGCTCTATGGGAAAAGAGAGAGAGAGAGAGAGAGAGAGAGAGAGAGAGAGAGAGAGAGTTCAATAGCTGGAAAGGAGACAATGCTTTGGTGTTCCTCAAAGCAGGGCAATTTTACAAGCCATACTGGGCAAGAGTTTTACTTATTGATACCAAATTTTAGCTGAAGTATTGTGTTCTCACTCGATTCGCCCACTTAAGAAAGTATCCTATCCTTGTGTGTGTGTGTGTGTGTGTGTGTGTGTGTGTGTGTGTGAGAGAGAGAGAGAGAGAGAGAGAGAGAGAGAGAGAGAGTACGAGGCTGCAGACAGAAATAGGAACAAAACACATCCAGTCACTTAAACCTCAGACAGAGTACCAAGTGGAAGGGACTCAAGTTTTAGGCCACATTACAAAACACAGACCAAAGCAATGTACAGGAAAAAGCACCACTGGGCCAGAAAAACAATATACGAAAAACAGTAGGGCCTTAAAAACAAAAGACAACAAGGAGGGCAGGAGACCAGGCTGTGTTGATTGTCTTGATTGTCTCCTCTATCTGACAGAGCGTTGGACACTACGGCAGTCATTTCTGGTCATTGTCTTTTGTTTTGACTGTAACAGTGGGCCAAAACAATAGAAAAAACAACAGAGGATTATAAACAGGAGGCAGGAAGGAGGGCGGGAGGGAGGGCTGTTATGTACTGCCTCTTCCATTCAACACAACACTAGCAGTTGGACCTAATTATCTACGGGAGGATTTTCTCTCTCTCTCTCTCTCTCTCTCTCTCGTTTTTTGTCTGTACTACATTAGAAGGACGCATCGTGCCGATTGTGTACCCAATTTTTTAACACGAGAGAGAGAGAGAGAGAGAGAGAGAGAGAGAGAGAAAGTGTAAATTTTTCCCTGTAGTACACATCTCAGACACTCCTAAATAAACACACACACAAACACACAAACTTATGTACACAGAACAGGCGAAACTTGGAATGTGACATCCGTTGACTTTCAGGCAGCAAAATTTCTTAGCGGGTTTATAGCCGATCGAAAGTTAGGTTAGGTCACTTTGGGCAGGGTTTGGTCTGATTAGGTAATTTTTGGTTGGGTTGGCTTCAGTTCGACTAGATATAGACGGATTAGGTTAGCTTGCTTTAGAATACGTCGGTTTTGATAGGTTTTGGGTTAGGTTTTATTTGGTTGGGTTAGGCTGGGTTAGGTTCGGTTGGATTAGGTCATTTTAGGCTTGACTGAGTTGGGTTAGGTCGGGTATGGTATGGTTAAGTGTGACTGGGTAGGATTAGGTAGGGTTAGATGCGGTTAGGCTGCGTCAGAATTAGTTAGGTTAGGTATGGAGAGGTTATGTGAGATAGTGAGGTTAAATACAATTAGACTGGGTTAGGTGAGGTTGTTAGATTAGTTTGGGTTATTTTAGGTTGAATTAGGTCATTCGAGGTTAGGCAGGGCTCAATTCGAGCAAATATGGATAAGTTAGGCGAGACTGGCCTAAAATAAGACTCATAAAACCTTATAAACACAACCCCCTCCTCCCATCTGATTCTGTGACCTACGTCTTGGCTTCAGTCTTTCTCTCCCTATTTCACTCTCTCGTAAAAGTCTTGGTCCCTGTCGAAACGCCTAAATTTACTGCATTGTCAAAGTGGTTTATGCATTGCGGTCTTTTGTTGGTCGGTCCTTCCAAAGTCAAGTATCGCAGGAGGTGGACGTGGTTTTGTGTGTGTGTGTGTGTGTGTGTGTGTGTGTGTGTGTGTGTGTGTGTGTGTGTGTGTGTGTGTCTGTGCTTCGTGTTCCATGTATTTTCTGTATCTGGTGTTCCACTTTAAGGACACACGCCATCCCTCCACACAAAACACCCACTCCTTTACATATCCAAACCTACACACGTAGCCCTATCGCCACCTACGTAACTCCAACCTCACCTCACACACGTAGTTTCACCTCAGCAGACATAGCCCCACCTCCAATCATTCGTACACTATGACATCTTGACAATGTTGATGCATGTCACTTATGGCCCAAGTACGATATGGGAAGGGGACAGTGCAGTGAATGACTAATGTGGAAGAGTGTGGTGAGAGAGGACCTGACGATGATTTTTTTTACTCCTTCCAACAATATTAGCATCATCATCATCATCATCCGGACCTCCTTTCCCACCCAAGGGCAGGGTGAGGTGTAGCAATGTCCAGACAGCACAAAATTGCCCAAGGTATTCTGTTGAAGGCATACATGTTTTTATGCTCTCGAGTTCCTTTTTCTTTCTCTTTTTTTCCACAGTGTTGTAGTTCTCGTTGGCTGTTTTGTGTTTGGTTTTTGTGCTCTCTCTCTCTCTCTCTCTCTCTCTCTCTCCTGTTTGGGGTGTTTATGCTCCTCTCCTGAACAGCTGTCTTCCTGAACTAAATCAAACAGAAAGGTAACGAACTCTCTCCCATCCATGAAACTGAAACCAAACAATATTTCCCCATATTTCAGCGTGTATGATAGTTCTGAGTAGCCAAAATATATGTTTATGCTAAAAAAAATGTTAAAATATAATATATTTCTTGAAATGTGAGGTGCATAGTTATTTCACAGCTCTGTCGTCTGTTCAGTTGTTAAAATTTAAACAGAAGGTGTTGTATTTCACAGCTCTTCGCCTTACTTCAGAATGCAAAATATAGTGGGAGTGTAAATATTCTTTGTTTACCTCGCTATCACTGTTCAGATTTCACTGCCTGACGTCTGTGTTGGTACCAGGACACTATCAAGCATTGTCTTGCCTTTCATGTATGCATTTCCTGCTTTCAAATCACTATTTTCCACTGCTTCTCATTAATAATCTTTTGTCTTCCTGTCTTCCACATTTGCATTTCCTACTTCAATTCACCATCTTACACTTGGTCATTAAGTAACTTATTTTCTCCTTCCTCTTTCTTGCTCCCATCCTACGCACTCTTTCAGCCTCTTTCATTTTGGACCGAAAGAATCATTCCATTTCCTCCACTTCCAAACCCCGCATCCTCTCACGTTTACCTCATTCAGTTGCATGCACTCACCTCTGCATCATGTTCTCTGTCTCTGCCTCCTTCTCTCTGTCTCAGTCTCTCTCTCGGTCTTTCTACCCTTCTCCTTACCTGATTTCCTCTCCTCAGTTTTCCCTGTCCTTGTAACTGGTCCAATCTCTCTCTCTAAATCTTCCTCTGCCTGTGCCTCTGTCTCTCTGTTAGTCTCTGCTTCCGTCTGTCTTTTTCTTTGTCTGTCTCGGCAGTTCCACTTAAGGTGAAGAGTTTTGAGATGTCATAAGTTGAATAAAATCTCCTGGTAGTTGCACTAATTAAATCTAGTAGACATCGTATTGAAGGGGTTCATTATAGTGTGGATACCGACAAGCAATTTTATTCATTTAGGAAGCAGACTTTCCTAATTGAAAGGGTGAGCTTTAGTCTTCATATCCCCCTCATTACTGTCCTAAAGAAAAACTAGTTTCAAGAATATCATCATCTTCCTGACTTCTTTCTCGAGGTGGGGATAGATTAGGAATAATCTGCCTTCTCACCATCAACTTCTTTGAATTATGTAAGCGTATCTGACTGTGGCGCAGACATGAAATACTCTCCAACTCTGGCACTCGCAAAATACGATCTCTCCAAAATCGCATTATGAAGGATGCAGCAGGAGGAAGATTTATTAGGAAAAAAAGTGCAAGGCAATCTCATCACCAGGAGAGAGAGAGAGGGATACCGAGGAAAGAACGGAGAGTGGAAAAGCTTGCGTAAGAACAGGGTCCAGTGCAAGGGGAAAAAAAAAAATCCCAATGAGAGGACTTGAGATGAAAAGAAGGAGGGTTAATCTTAGTGTGTGAGACCGGGTGACCTGCCAGGTGATGTATGAAGCGGAGGTGGGCAGGAAGGGGAAGTTTGCTGACATAACATTTGCGGGTGGATGAGAGAGAGAGAGAGAGAGAGAGAGAGAGAGAGAGAGAGAGGTATGGTTAGGAAGTAGGAGGGAGAGAGGTATGTTGGGAAGCAGGAGGGAGAGTGGTATGGTTAGGAATCAGGAGGGAGAGAAATATGGTAAGGAGTTAGAGAGGTAGAAAGAAAAGTTTAATGGATAATGGGAAAGAGGTAGAAAGAGGTGAGGCTGGAGGAGTGAGGTCCAGATGGGGAACGTAAAGCAGAGATGCAGGATTGTAGTAGAAACGAGGTCAGAATGGAGAGGGGAAACAGAGACAAGGAAAGGTAGAGAGACATAGGAGGAGAAGGAGAAGTAGAGATAAGGGAGAGGCACAGAGGAGGCAAGTTAGAGATAAAAGTTAGGAAGGCAGAGGAAACAATTGGTTAGGTTAGAGGCAAGAGGATCGAGGCAGGGGGAGAGAAAGGAGTGAAGTGAAGCAGAAAGGAAAAAGAAAATGGATAGGAAGGAGAAAGATAAGTCTGCAAGATAGCAAGGAAGAGACATGGGAACAGAGGGACAGGAGAGGGAAATGCCGGAGTGAGACGGAGAAACCTGTGGGCGACGAAGGGAGGGATGAAGGGAGGGTGGAGTTCTGTGGATGAGGGTTGAGTCTTGATAAGAGTCCGTGTTAGCATAGACATTTGTAAATTAAAGAACCCGTAATCACTTGTTAGATATTATGAAAAGAAAAAAACATTATGTGGTAGATAACACGTATGAGAGAAAAATAAAATTGACATAGATGCTGCAAGATTATATTTGATGGGAATTTAGGTTCAGTGAGTCAGCACTTGAAACCTTGTCCTGTTCCAGCAGTTACCAAAGCCAGTTGAATAACATTGGCAAATGCATGAAATGAAAATAGAAATACTGAAAAATATACGTCAGATTAAATAAACGAGAGAGAGAGAGAGAGAAACTAAACAAACCTTTTACAATCCCAGTGAGGTGGTCCGGCCATAATATTAAAACTTATACAGAGAGAGAGAGAGAGAATATTACCTCAGGCGAATAAAGTAGACCAGACTGAGGGAGAGTATGAGGAACTGATAGGACTGTCCAGGTGTAAGGATGGTAGTCAGACTTAACTGGGATTCGAATAACCCGGATACAGGAGGGGATACGTGAATATTACGTGGAAAGTGAAGAGGCGGATATTAATAAGGTAGTGCGACGTTCATTTAGCTAAGGCCGGGCAGGTAAGAAGGGCAAAAGAAGCAATAGGAATGAGGAGATACGTGAAAAGGCAGATTCTGTGAGTATGAGAGAGATCAACCCTTTCGCTGTCGTGATGTATTTTCTGCTTTATTCTTGCTATCTTTAGACGATTTAATCCAGCATAGGAAAGGCCTCATGATGAAGGGGTAAATGAAAGTTTTATCTCCAGACGATTTTGTCAAACTTAGGAAAGACCTCGTAATGAAGGGGTTAATGGCCGCTATTTCTAACGCCTCCTGTTCAGCAAATCTACCGTATACTGAATAAGGTCTGTAGAATGAAATATAAATGACGTTCTCGGGCTAAATAGGTTATGAGAGAAAACTGTAAACGCAGAGAAATAGACTGATAGACGCGCAGATGTGGGTGAGCAGCTGAGGGGAGTGTTCTAGATCTGATGAGGTGGACTGAATAAGAGGAAGGTAGAGTAAGGGAGGCTGATTGATATGCAGGTGTCAGTGAGCTAATTAAGTAAGTTTTCTGGGTGAGATGAAGAAAACTGAGTAAGAGGAAGGTGGAGTGAGGGAGATTTGAGTGTGTGTCAGGTTAGGTGAGGCCAAGGTCTAAACCCAGATCGGGAGGTGTAGTGGAAGTATTCATAAAATAACTTCACCAGAGTGACGATGAACAAGTATCCATATTTTGAACTGTTATCGGAAAATTTTGTGTGCTCATATTTTTTGCTCTAGTTCAGTGATAAAGTTATGAGCAGGAGTAATATTGACGATACAAGTATACAGTGGACAAGCAGTTTTAAGCACAATTTAGCTTCAAGAAAGTTTGTGACTGCTGCCATAAGTTTTCAGGGTGCGTCCGTGCCCAGGTGGCCTGCTCATCTTTTGCCCAGTTTAGCGAGTCTGTGGAGCCTTGTTAGTCTGTGCCGCTTGCGTCATAACGAGGGTTAGTGAGAAGTGTGTGTGTGTGTGTGTGTGTGTGTGTGTGTGTGTGTGTGTGTGTGTGTGTGTGTGAATGTAGGCCCAGGCAAAATGATTGATACAGACAAACGCATTTAGCTAAGTAGGGAAATAGTTGTGATATTATGGGATTTAGGGCGAATTCATGGATGTTATTGACCCTGTTCTGGATGAAGTGATGGAGTGAGATAGTACAGAACTTAATTGTCTTAGAAATGTGGTAATTTCACGATTGTGTCGGGTTAATTGGACATCTCGATGATGTCACGCAACCGAGCCTCTGTGCCATGCTTGTGTTCTGGGAGGTCTGTGTTCTCTTCACCCCATCACTTACTATTTATTTCTTAGACCGAATAAAACTGCCAAGCGGTAACAAAATTAACAAAGTACACGTCACCATATTGAAGGAGGTGATTGCTTACGTTGCGTGCCCACTCTCCTGCTCTTCTCAGTTCCTCACCACTTCTTACCTCACTGTTACTGCCCAGCTTCACCGTTTGCCACCAGTGCTTGTTTCCCCTGCCTCACGATACTGAATACTTTGTCTGCTCTCTTTCTTGCAGTCCTGCTTACTTTTTTTTTTTTTTTCGGTCAACTGTACTAGAAGCACTGTATCGTAACCTTGCTTTTCTTCTGTAGTTCATGTTTGTCTTGATGTTTTCATTCTCTCCCGTACTGCTTGCCTTACTCCCTTTATTCGTTGTCTGTCGTTACTCCCTGTCTTACTGTCTGCCTTCACTGCCTGCCTCTCTCCCTGCCTCCCTGTCAGCACGACTTTCTGCCTGACTGCTTACCCTGCTGCCTGCCTTCATTGCTTGCCGAACTCCATACCTCACAGTCTGCCTCACTCCTTACCTTAACTACTTTTCCTTAGTACCTCGTCTCGCTACACTTCTTCATTACCAACCTTACTGCCTACTCTGCCAACTAACCTCATTTCCTCCCCTACTTTCTCACGTCGCTGCCATCCCAACTTTGTCGCCACCACCCCATTGTTTAATCTCACTGCCATCCCTTATGCCTGACCTTACCACCATGCCACTACCTAAACTTGCTCTCGTGTTTGATATTCTGTTCTCCTTCCTCACGTCATACTTACTGCTTACCTCTCCTCCTGCTTTACCACCACCCCTACTGCATGCTTTACTCCCTGTCTTCACTTTCTCCCCTCAGTATCCGCATTTCTCTTGCCTTACTGCCCGTATTGCTTACCTCATTCCCTTTCCTACTATCAACCCCTTCCCTACCCCGCGTGCCTGAGGGCGTGGGTGGGTCGTGTGTGTCACCTGCCTAATATTGACCCAGCACAGACGTATTCCTCATCACAGCTGCGTAGATGGAAATGTGTGTGTGTGTGTGTGTGTGTGTGTGTGTGTGTGTGTGTGTGTGTGTGTGTACTTAAGTGACTCTCTATGCCGAAAGTGTTGCTGTTTTTGTGTTATTATCTGCTTGCATGTAGTTCCGCGATTTTTTACGTGTTTTATGTTTATGTCCGTAATTGTGTATTTGTGCTTGTCCTTAAGAGCATGTTTGAGGCATGTGCGTTGTTTTGAGGTTTATTTTAAAGTTTATGGACTTGTAGGTTGCTTATGTAATGTTGCCTGCAGCGTGTATAACCCATGTGTAGGATACAAACCATGTTCTCTCTCTCTCTCTCTCTCTCTCTCTCTCTCTCTCATGTCTATATCTGTCTGTCTGTAGCTACCTGTCTATCTGTATTTATGCACTGTATGTATATATGTACTGTATATGTATTTTGTATTATATATATATATATATATATATATATATATATATATATATATATATATATATATATATATTACATACACCAGTTTATTTGTATATATGTGTAATTATTTATCTATAAATTATGCTTGCGTCTGTCTGTTTTTGTTATAAACTGGCTGACTTTTTATTTAGCGGTTTAGTTGTTCTTAATTTCTTGAACATCACGACTTGTGCATGTTTGGTTGTACGCACTCACACCCGGAGATACTGCGCATTAGGCGTGAGAACAGAAACGCATCAGGGAGAACATTTTGATCTACGTAATGCTGTGTTCTGCGGTAAAAGTATATCAGACTAAATAATTTGTTACTGTGTATTGCATCAAGGTAATATTTTGCGGAGCAGATTTTTAAAAATAATAGTTCAGTACCGTGTGTAGGCAAAAAGTCTTATGTCGAGCCATTTTTTTAATATACTGTACCTGTAATTCTTGTGGTGCGTATTAAATAATAGTTGGGGAACATATTCAATAGTAAGGGACTGTATCTAAGTCTTTTACGTGGGAACATTCTTTTGTCTTGAGCCCTTCCGTACGATGTTTGTCAATTTATTCTTTCTGCCTCAAGACGGTTTCATTCAGCCTAGGAAAGAGCCGTTGGACAAAAGGGATTAACACTGTGGCTTTGTTAAATACGTGAGGTCCTTCTAAGCCCTAATATTATCATCAAGCAGCAACAGGAATCTGACTTAGAAGACGTAGCAGTGAAGGGATGACTAAATCTACTCTTAAAATAATCATGATTAATGATGTTAGCAGTGTAGACATAAGAGGATGTAATAAAGCAAGTAATGGCCGTAATAAAGCAAGAAGATAAACGCGCTTCTATGTGCATGTAGATCATTGTGATTAAGGGGAACATACCACCCAAGCAGCTGGTGTAGATGTATGTAATAAATGTGTAACTCCCCCGCTGTGTGACTCATCTCATATTCTTGTAGCGGACTGACAACTTTTTCATCTTAGGCAAGACCTTGTAGTGAAGGGGCATATTTGCATCTCATATAAAGTATGTTAAAATGGTTTGTATGTTTAATTCGGTTTAATTAAGTTGCATATTGAACTTGATTTAGTGTTTGGTAAAGGTTACACGTTAAATTGAGTTCATTCTTAGAGTTACATCTTGAGTTAGGCTTCATGCTGAATTTGGGTACATGCTGGAGTAGGTAACATGAGTTGGGTTACATGGTAAATTACAAAAATACGAGTATATTACGTTGCATGTTAAATTGGCCCATAGATACATGTTAATTAAGTCAGCTGTTAAATTAGGTTAGCTACAGGTTAAGTTGGGTTACATGTTGAATCCAGTTGTGTGTGAAGTTAAGTTACCTAATATACACTGGATTACATGTTAGATTAGTTTGTATGTTGAATTGTGTTGCATGTTAAATTGGGAAATGTGTAAAGCTGTGTTACATGTTGCATTTGGTTTAATGTTAAATTGTTAAGTTGGATTACAGCAAATGCTGAGCTGAGTTACATATTGAAGCATACATGTTAAAAGTAAGTTACATATTGAACTGGGTTACGTGCTTATTTAGGTCTAGGTATCATGTTAAATTAGGTCGTGTTGAATAAGGTTACGTGTGTGCAAAGTGCGTTGAATGAGCGAGTGTGTTGCATCAGGGTCTGCTAAATAACTGGTGTGCACTCAGTTGCGTCAGAGAGTCTGTCAGTCCTCACCAATTTAAAACAAGTGTGCTGATGTGCTGCAGTCTTCCCCCTCCATTCCCCTTAGCTCTTCCTCCCATCTCTTCTTTAAACTTTCTCCCCTTGGCCTTGTTTCTCCTTTCCCTTTTTAGAATTATCCTCCCTCCCCTCACGTCTCTGCTTCTGATTTCGCTTTTCTTTCATTTTTTTCCCTCTACTACCTATTCTACCCCTCCTCCTATTTCTACCTCCCACCCCTTCTTTAAACTTTCTCCTCTTGAGTCTGCTTCTTTCTTCTTCAGACCTCTCCTTCCCCCACCTCTATGCCTCTGCTTCCTCTCGTAAAATTATTCCCCTTCACTCTTTCCTTCTTCCTTTTCTGTTCCTGCTTTTTACTGTTCAATCTTTTAATCTTTCTCGTTTCCTTCTTCCTCATTAAACTAGTTCTCCTCTTGACTTGGCATTTTCTTTCCTTCTTCAGTGTTCTCCTTTCCCGTTTTTTCTTTGCCTCTGCTGCCTCGGTTAACATTTTTCACTTCACTCATTCCTTCCTCCTCACTTCTTTAGATCTGTTCTCCGCCTACAATTATATTTGCTGTATCTTCCTGTTTTTCCCTGCATCCTCTCCTCCACCTCATGTCGTTTGTCTTTCTCTGTTTCATGATTTTTTTTCCATTTCTGTTTCCCATTTCCTCTTTCCCCCAACCCCTTGTCTCTTCTCTCTCCCATCTTCAGACCTCACCCTCTCCCTTTAATCTCATCTTCCTCCCATCTTCAATTTCTTCCCTCCCTCCTTCCCCTGCTTCATACTCCTCTCTTCAAGATATCTCCTCCTCCTCCATTTTCCACATTGCCTTCAGGTTTCCTCTTACTCCCATCAGCCATTTCATCCTTCTTTAAACTTCCTCATCCTTCCAAATACCTCTTCCTCTTTTCTTCTCCGACTACCTCCTCACCTCCTCCTCTCTTCTTTTAGTCCCCCCCGCCCTCCACCTCTTCCTGATCCCCGCATGTGAAGCCTCTTCCTTCTCCATCATACATCTTGCCACTATCTTCTCCCTTCGCTTTTCCTCCTCTTCCTCATCGTCGTCGTTCTTGCCCTCGTCCTTCTCTTCTTCCTTATCCTCATCCTCATCCTCATCTTCCGCATCCTCACCCTCTTGCCTGCCTGCCTGCCTGCTTCATCTGCCGCTTGTTGGTCGTGCTTGATGGATCACAGGACTAGGATAGGACTGCTGCTGACCCAGTGTGTGTGTGTGTGTGTGTGTGTGTTACTGTACTGTATATGCATGACGGACTGTGTAACTGTGTGTGTGCCTGCAACTGTACGTGAGTGGTTTAGTTGTGTGCGTATTCGGGTACTGTAGTGTAAGGGATATGTTGGCTCTGTCTGAGTGTCCATTGTGGTAGTGGTGTGTGTGTGTGTGGAGAGAGAGAGAGAATTATATAGGTACACTTGCCACACAGTCTCAGCATCCCATAATAGGTGGTTCGACCTTGCTATGTATAGAAGGATTTACTGCAGATTCAAAGGGTTTACGGAATATAGGAGAGAGAGAGAGAGAGAGAGAGAGAGAGAGAGGGACAGAGAGAGAAAGAGAGAGAGAGAGTGAGAGAGAGAGAGAGAGAGAGAGAGAGAGAGAGAGAGAGAGAGAGAGAGAGTGAGAGAATCACACAAACGACAGGCTTGCTCACTCCTCCCCCTCGTCCTTCCCGCATCACTTCTTCTTCAAGTCTAAATTTGGTCAAGATGAAGGAGTGGTAGTGGAGGTGGAGGGAGCGTAGGGGACGAGGCTAGGCGGTTGATTGTTAGGCTTGGGATAAGGGAGGAGAGTGGAGGGAAGGCTTATGAAGGAGGGGGGGAGGGAAGAGGAAGATTTTGTACATTGGTGGATGACATGCATAAAGAAATACGGTTTTTTATGTATGATTCTATTTTATTTATTTATTTATTTATTTATTTTTTGCTTCCGTACACCTTTGCTCTCCCAGTCTTAACCCCTTCACGCCGAGGAATCTCTTAAGCTGAATAAAACTGTTCAGAAAAAAAGACATATAGGTCCTCGCGTTGAATGGGTAAATACAACACACACACACACACACACACACACACACACACACACACACACACACACACACACATTCTTTTCAAGTTATATAGAGTGATGACAACACCCACACATTCCCATTCAGGTCCTTGGTGTGGGTTAACGTGTACAAGAGGACGAGAAATGTTTTAAAGATATAATTAACCTTTTCGCAACGCTGACGTCTTTGTTACATTAATATTGCTACCACCTGCCGACCCTAATCAGCTTCGAGGATCCCTCTACTTGTGAAAGGCTTATGAAAGTCACTAATAATGAAAATTGTCTGATGGTTTCAAGACTTCAATTAAAAGGTGTAGTTTTAGTGAAGGTGTCAAGATAGTATGCATGTCGTGTTTTGTATGCAGTAAAAAAATATCGTGCACTGTTATTCGGAAAACAGTTTTGAAAATAAGGTAATAAAAAACAAAACTATGAGAGTATGTAACCTAGATCCGTATTTCTGAACCGTTTACGTGTATTTTGTGGCTGTGCTTGTTAGGGAAATGGCTAGAAGCAGATGTTATGGCGAGAGGAGAATGTTAATGAAGTGTGATGATGATGTTGAATGCCTGCGAGTGTGGTCTGCTGGAGTGCAGACAGTGGCAGGTTGTGTCTAGTGAAGATGTTTTGTGTTTGTTAGTGTGGTCTGTTGAAATGACTGGACTTTAAGGTGGTTGTGTGTGTGTGTGTGTGTGTGTGTGTGTGTGTGTGTGTGTGTGTGTGTGTGTGTGTGTGTGTGAGTGTTTTGCTGATGCTGCCGACGTTTACCCTTGCTTCACCTTCCCTCCTACACCTCAGCGCTGTCGAAGAGGGGGGAAGGGGTCGTAGAAGAGAGAGAGAGAGACAGAGAGTTAGGAACTAGACAGTTACACACACACACACACACACACACACACACACACACACACACACACACACACACACACACACACTACTAGGGCGCTAGAGGTTAAAGATGTTAGAGGAACCAAATATACTCAGCCCTTGTTAAAAACGAGAGAAAAAAAAAAAAACTCATCTTCCAAGTCCTTGTCACATGAATAATTGAGTGACCTCCTGGAGCTGTCTTATTAAATCGAGTGAGGAGCTGGAGCATGCATCGGATATTCTCTCTCTCTCTCTCTCTCTCTCTCTCTCTCTTTCTCTCTCTCTCTCTCTCTCACACACACACACACACACCTCCCCCTTCCTCTCACCACCCCGTCTCCCTCACTTCGCCTGTCCCGGCACCACCTGGCTCTCGTTGTTTTGCCTGGCTGTGTTAAAAGCTCCATTAGTCTGAGTATTACCAGTACAATGAGATCCAGACGGCCACCATTGTCTTCACGCTACACCCTCATGCTGGGGTGTAGTCTACCGGGGGCCGTATTTACCAAGGCTCTTAACCAGGTTTCAGGATAAGACGGGTGCGATGGGAGGCTTAGTAACATCTCTTCCTTAGCGATTCATTTTGCTTATTACCTGGACATTCTCTTCTCTGTTATTGATAGTGTCTTAATAGCGTCTTAATAGCGACTTAGTTTTCATTGCTAACAAACAAAAGGATAATGAGGTGCTATGTGTAGAATTAACCGCCAAGGAAGTAGTGTTGCGGCATCTCCAAAGCCACTTATATCCCTCCTTGGACCTTACGTAAACAGTGAATTATCATCAGGACTCTTATTGCTTTATTGTATTTTTCTACTGCAAATATTCACGCTTGGTTGATTCTAAAGTATTTGATCGTCGTGTGAGAGAGAATGAAAGGAAGAGCAGGTAGTCTGACACACACCTTAAGCTCAAGAAAGTCCACGAATACGACTAAGGAGCAAATCTTACCGTTCCAGCTCGAAAATTCTCCCGTAAACTGAAGATAAAAAACTGTAATTAGCCATCGTAGTGAAGTGGTTAACCAGGTGACTATAAAGAAGTCTCCATAGCGGCGTACTGTTACCATTTTTAATTTTTTATGTATTTGATTCTGCAGTTCTTCACTTTGAATTTGGATTCAACTTTGATTGTGAAGTGCAGGGTAGCAGTGTGAGTGAAGGCAAGCATAGAAACAGTCGTATTTACATGCATCCCTCCATCCTACCTTCCCACCTTCCCTCTTCTCTCACTCCCACTTTTTTCCGCCGGGGGAGCAGGTTATCGTGGGTAATGAGGGAGGATGATTGTGGCAGTGATAAGATGTGAAGAAGGAGGATTTGATTTGCACCTATCGACAGCACGAGAGTCATTAGGCCAGTCCTTTATTGCTTAGTTGCAGTCCTCCCCTTACCAACCTGCAGTAATCGGTGTATCCCCAGCTTCCCAATTGTACTGCTAGGAAGGATGCGAGCATATAGTACAGCATGTATGTATGTATGTACGTATGTATATGTGTGTATGTATGTATCTATATGTATGTGTATGTACGTATGTATATGTGTGTATGTTGTATGTATGTGTATGTGTATGTATGTATGTATGTTTGAGAAGGTGGTGTGTCGTGGGAAGAGGGGGAGGGAGTCATTCCTGAATAGGGATAGAAACTTGTATAGATTCTGTTGTATCGCGGTCACCTCCTTACAGGGTGCAGCGTCAGACAATAGATAAAGAAGCAGATATTTACAGGAGTCCTATCTTGGAGAACGTACCCTGCAGTATGGGTAAGATGTGTATGGGAATGATATTATCGCGAAAGAGCTATAATGAGAATGTTTACGGGAATTACAGTGAAATATACAAACATATTACCAGTTCTGTGCCGGGAATTGAACCCAGGACTCGGAGGCAGCTTTCCACCGCACCACGAGCAGGTCAAATCCTTCTCACCATGTCACACACTTATAACCAAGCTACCCTCGCCCCCAACTGGGTCGGAAAGGGAAGAGAACCACCTGAGACTCGGGCAAGCAGATCCTTTTTATCGTACCCACATCACATCCGGCAAGTCAGCGTGGTGAAATAAACCTGTATTTGTTTTTTCCTGTGTGAGTGCAGGTTTATTTTATCACTGAGAAGTATCATGAAATATTGAGAGATGCTTATGAGAAAAATATCCTGGACAAATATACATTATGGGGAGTCCGTGGGAAAGATATCTCAGAAAAATATCATTTAGGATCTAATTGCATATGAGAAGATTTAGTAGTAGTTGTAGTAGTATTTATTATTATTATTATTATTATTATTATTATTATTATTATTATTATTATTATTATCATGAGTAACCCCTCCTTCGTCGTGACATCAATTGATTCCCCAGCCGGGATGAGCAATTTCGACACCAATTGAGCAAGTAAACAGCAATACACCTTGATTGTAATTAGCAGGCGGTGATTTAGTGGGGGTGTTAATTAAGGCTGTTTACCCCGCTGCTTAACATATTCCACGGCAGTTAGGTCGTTTGTTATAGCCACCCAGCAATTAAGTCCCGCCTGCCTGGGTGTAATAGTGATGAGGTGTTATATGAGGCTGTTATAGTGACGGGGTGTTCTATGGGGTTGTTGTGCTGGTGTTATTAGGATGTTATGGTTGTGACGGGTGATGCTGTTATGAAATTGCCATCGTCATCATCATCATCATCATCATTCAGACCTCTTTTCCCAGCCAAGGTGAGATGAGGTAATATGGTGGCATTGATTATTGTTAATGTTGGTCTGCTGGCGTCAAATATATTATTATTATTATTATTATTATTGTTGTTGTTATTGGTGATGATGATGATGATGATGATGATTGATAGTTGTGATGGTGTTACATGAGTGTTATAGTGAGGTACTGTATGAGCCCGTTATAATGTTAACTTATGTGTAGCTGTTGTGACGGGTTGTTGTGGTGTTATAATTGAGTTAGGTGTCATGTGTTTGTGTTGTGGTGATTTTTATATGAAGCTAGTATGAAAGGAGTCTATGGTGATAACACTGAATTGTGGTGATGTTTGGTGATGTTATAGTGGCATTATAGGTGGGGGTGTTATATGGTGCTGGGATAATAAGTTTGCATGTGTGTATTGGTTGATTATGGTGGTGTTGGATGATGGAATAGGGGGGAATGGTGCTCTCTTATGGTGGTGTTACACGATACTGATTGAGAGGTTTATGACGGTGTTAAATATAAGAAGAAAAAAGAAAGGAATTTGGGTAACAGTGCTATATAAAATCACGCTGAAGAGGCTAAGGTGAGCGTTGCGTTTTACAGATACAGTATGTTGTTGGAGAAAGGGGGTTAATTGCACACGATGTAAGGAGGAAAAAAATATGTTTATATATGTGTTGTATTTAGGTGATGAAAGATGGTCGTATATAATAGTGCATACTTCTCACTACAAGCTTCTTTCGTAAGGTGATTAAATTCGTCTTGTGGTATCAGGAATTAAAATAAGAAAGGTATCATTATTGCACAGGTTAAGCTGGCATAAGAGTGGTAATTAAGTTAGGTATGTTGTATTAGGACTGTTATATAAGTGCGCAGATGCAACAGTGTTTAAACCGGCGCAGGCAGAGTGAAATGTACGATGGCTGCGTAATGGTGCTATTTAGCTTATTAATGATGGTACAGGCTTGGTGCGTACCGTCATTACCGAGAGAGCGTATTGCAGTGATGAGCTGAGGTGTGCACGGAGGTGAGTGATATAATTAACCATTTCACTAGGAGAGCTCTTACCTCTGCCGAACAAAATCGGTTGTCGGTTGAAGATCAAGAATTTAATAGTGATTTTTGTTTTCCTAACCCTTCACTACGAATGGTCTCTAAGCTGAATGAAATTCCCTGCCGGTAGTACGAATTAATTGAACGTTTTCGTATTAAGGTGGTTAATCAGAAATGATGAGGGGTAGTTAGGGAGAACGTGTGTTTGAGCTGAGGAAAGAAACATTCTGAAAAGACCCTAATCAGAATTAAAGGATGAAAGTTGGAATTGATGAAGGCCTCCTTGATGCGGGCAAGAGGGTGTTTTTATTACTCCTTGCCTGTCTGTTGCCTCTGGTGTTCACTGGTCCACTCACTCCCTGACAGATCACACCATGTACTGTCACCAGCAAAAGTTGGCATACGGCCCACCGCAAGCATCATATTTGCGAACGTTTCTCGTTCCTCCCGAACGTCAGCTTACTTGTCACTTCTTGTTGTGTACTTTATGCAACTGCCTGTCCCACACGCAGATTTTTCATACAATACCCTGTGTCGCCACAACCGGCATGAAAGTGTCGGGATCATTTTGATAGTGATAATGTATCCACAACATAACAATTTGAACATTGTTTCCATCGTTTTAGCTAACGAAACGTGAGGGATATCACGTGTACAATAGGTGTATATTCTGTTAGTAGAGGGACCTTCACGAAATGCTAATGGGCATTTGAAACAGCAGTTTTGAACCACTTAATTTGATATCAGAAGTCCACTCTACCACTTTTTAGAAAATTAGTCATTGGCTTCTCTTGTGACTTATCTCTACAGTATGGCGAGTCCGATGGACTGCTGATGTCTGGTTGCATAAGCTGGACGTTGCCAGCGTTCTTTTGTGACGGTACTAGTGAAGGGAATGTCTATTGTGAGTGACAGGCATGAGGTGAATAAGTGTGTTTTGTGTGTGGGTCGACAGAACACAAAAGATCCAGTATTTTTATGTGACCTGTAGTCCTACTGTGGTTTAGAGGGCTTAGGGTGGAGGGTGATATAAGACAACATAGCAATATAAATGTGTAAAGAGTAGATAGATGGAAGGGGGGAGGCGAGAGAGGGGAACCTCAGTGAGGCAGATGAACTTGAAGGAGTACCCCCAGGGAACGGAATGATGGGATCCGAGGAGTCGGATGCAAATGAAAGAAATCACATTCAGTACGTGAATGACGGCGTTTGCCTATTGAACGGTGGGAGTCTCGAGTGGGAGTGTGTTGAGGAACGCTGCGAAGGGCTTGTTGAAGTGAGGGTGAGGAAGCCAGAGTACGCCTTCGACCCAGCTGGGGTGTCAGATGGGCGAACAGAGGGTGAGGAGTGGTGGGGATAGGGGATGAGAAAGAGGGAGGAGGGGGGAGTAGGAAATGTGTGAGAGGCTAAAGTTAGATAGGAAGGACAGGGGAACTGTGTGTGTGTGTGTATGTGTGTGTCAGTAAGCAAGTGAGTGAGTGACTTATTTAGTTGCGACGATAAAAAAGGGATTTGAAAGAATATGGTGATATCTGGTAGGGGATGTACGGTGTGAAAAAGGAAGAAGAACGTGGTGACTGGGGCTGGCCTTTTATAGATAGCTAGGCGTGAGAGGAGAGGTGCGAGATAGAATTGTGCGAGGGTGTAAGATGGAGTTGGATGGGGTAAGGGGGTGGGGGGAGTGAAGTGGTATGGGAGAGGCTGTTCCATGAATCACTGATGAGCTCTGGGACCCTGATGCACCCCGCACCCCCATCTCCCACCCCACCCCAAACCCCGGCCCTGCTTACACAATATCGCCTTCACTCAGTTACCCCGCCAATCAGACACACCGGTGCTCCATCCGTCAGCTGAGGTATTTGCATGTTGTCAGTCAGTCACCTGTCTCAAGCTACCCAGGTGTTCTCACATTTAATTATTCGGCGCAGGCAGTTGCCCGGGTCGTTAGTCAGTTGAACAATCCTGTCTCCTACACTCATGTCAAGTCAGTTGGTTACTCGCTCACTGGCATATGTTCGCCTCATAAATTAGAAATGGGGACAGACAGAGTGTCAGCTGCTCTAAAGTTTGTTTTTTAAGCTCGTATCCGACACTAGATTTCTGTGTGTCATGTAATATCGTCTGGCTTTATGGAGAGTGAAATGTTTAAGTCATTAGCCGTGATGTAAGTGTAAATCTATACAGTTTTTAACTCTTGGATGATGAACGATTTCCCTGTGATGAATAAAATCGTCTCACCGTATCCAAAGTAAAGTAATACATCTGTAGCTTTCATTTAAGAGTGATTCAGTGAGACATTCGCTTAAATACAAACGCCCCTCACTCTAATCTGGCATTTTCATTTGACTCCCTGTTACTCAGACCTACAGATATTCAGTAAATTAACCGCTTAGACAGGGAAGTGCTTTGTCTTTCTGCTGTAGCGCTTCTATGCACAGTTATTTAGCCAGTCATATAATCAGTAATCAGTACACACGCACTCGCTTGTATGTGTGTGTGTGTGTGTGTGTGTGTGTGTGTGTGTGTGTGTGAGAGAGAGAGAGAGAGAGAGAGAGAGAGAGAGAGAGAGAGAGAGAGAGAGAGAGAGAGAGAGAGAGGAGGGGGGGAGGATACATGTGAAAAGTTTGAATTATTGAAAGAAGCATTAAAATGTAAATTACTTGAAATTGAAGACTCATAAAGTTGTAAGAGTTAAAGAAGCGTTTCCTGCAAGCGGCAGGGTAATGTGAGTTGCAGGAAAATTGGGAATAAATGTGAAGAGGAAAGCCAACAGAAAAGGAGAAAAAGAAAATGGGCTGAAAAGAGGAAAAGGAAATCGATCGAAAGTGAATAGGAAAATTAAGGAAAAATGACAAGTTAAATGGGCAGAAAGTCAGGAAAAGAGGAAAGAAAACGGGTAGAAAGAGGAACAATGGAAATCAGAAAGTAAAAGGGAAAATCAGTAGAGAGAAAAGGGGCAAAAAATCAGCAGCATAAATACCGGTACGTAATGTGTGAATCACTAACGAGAATTATGCATCGAGAATAATTAGTGGAAAATTTAATGCAGGAAATTTAGACGAAATAGAATAAAAGAACATTAAACTGGGAACAGGCACAATAATATCAAGCGAAGTTATATCTGAGTGGGGAAAATGTTTTGAGTGATAGGAAAGTGTGTAACTGGAAGGTGTTTACAATCGAATGAAGAAATAACTATTAAAGTAAGTAATTGTAGAACAGAAGAAGAAAAATTGGGCTTTTAGGTAGTAGTGGTACTTCTGGGGCACCGGAAGAAGAGGAAGGGGAGGAAGCAACATAGGTACTCATAAACAAATTGGAAATAAAAGAGACAAGCAATAACCGAAAGGAGCGAGTCGGCGGGAATGAGTGCAATGAGAAAAAGGCTAAGAAATGTTAATGGAGCAATTAGCTGTGAAATACTATCTCTAATTAGATGTGGGAGACTGGCAAAGTACCCTGGGCGAGAGTAAGAAACTGCAGTGGTCTGATATTGCGAGAATATTAATGAGAACAGTCGCCGTAAAAGTTAATCCTTTGAGAGTGGAAACAAAAGTACTCTATTCCTGCTAACGCCTCTTTATTCCCCCTATATATTCTCTCTCTCTCTCTCTCTCTCTCTCTCTCTCTCTCTCTCTCTCTCTCTCTAACTTGAGTGTCTGTATTATCATTCAAGATTGTTAAATTTTAGTGAAGGGAGTGATGGATTATTTTAAAGACGACCGGAAGGAAATGGAGAAAAAGAAGGTTAGGATATCAAGTGTAATGCTCGTGGCTTAGGAGACGCTTAGCACATTTTTATTGGCGATTTATTTTGCATATTACCTTTTTTATAATCCCAAACGTTACTGAGGCGAACTCTGTCAGTACTAGAAATATACTGCATAACAAAAATTAAAGTGAAAATCAGAGTGTAATGTAAATTCACTGAGAGGAATAAGCATCAAAGCTTCCAGTGCTAAACTATCGGCCTGGGAGTTAAAGGCGTGTACAGTTGTGTGGGCGTTTGGGTACATAAGGTAAACAAGCGGGAGCAGCAATGAAATAGACATTATCGCGTTGTTAATGGTAATGGAGAATCTCTAACCCTTTCAAGCAGGAAGGCCCGTCTCCAAAGCTGAGTAATATCGTATACTGGTGGCAGGGCAGAAGACCAACATTATTTTGTGGCATGAAGTGAGTGGGATACTGACCGGGCCGTATTGAAAACTCATCGGAATAAATTTTTTCAGATGATCAAAAAAACTTTTGGTCATTGATCAAATCCAGTCTTATTACAATAGAAACTACAGTTCTAGATAGACAAATAGATGGCTGAATAAACAGATGGGGATTTTTAAGATGTTGGAAGGGAATATACAGTAGTAGGCCTACTCCTGGGAAAAAAAAAATAACAGCACATGGAACATATGAAAATTTCCCATTAAATCTTCAAGTATACAACATTTTGGGGCTTTGTTAGTACCATAGCGACGACATCCGTGTAGTAGTACGGAATTATTCGGAGACGAATCCCTTAACCAGATATAATTATAAACCATGCGTTAGTGCTTATTCAGAATTTTATGGTTAAAAGATTCAAAGAAAACTGAGATGAGAAACTGGAGAAGGTTTACTCCAATTAATTTTCCCATACCCATGAAGGTGGCAAGACGGGTGAGAGTGACTTGGAGGGACAAGAAGCCACCTAGCGCGGAGGGAGGATCGCTAGACTGACGGACTCTAAAGGTTGTGGTCGTTTCAGGTAATGGCGTGTCCTTTGTTTGGGTGCCTCAGAGTGCAAGTGTAAATGGGTGGGTTTGTGTCTGATGCCAGTTTATAAGGTTTGTGGCTGTGTTCATAATGGTCTCAGCATCGTGGTGGAAGACTGCTATGTATTTACGCAGTTTCTTTGTTTCTTCAAAACACTATTCAGTTTGTTGCTGCTCCTTCTTTTCTTCTTCACATCAAACCTGGCACAGTTGTTCCATGGACGTGTACCCCTCAGACATTTTTTTCCCTCAGGCCTCATTGAAGAGTGTTATGGAGTCAAAAGTCAAACCAGTCATACACACATATTTATGGAAATGTGGCGCCGTAGTGCAGCAACTTTTACCAGGAATGATTGGACCAGATTTTTTTCTTTTTTTTCCAGACCTTCCTGCCTTCCATAGAGAATGTTGGCAATCTTAATTAAGTTTTGTTTTCACTGCCGTGATAACTATACATCAGTTAGGGTATAGGCTTTTGATGATAACTGATGTTGTTACATTTTTACATGTACATGAAATGAAAATTATCCTAGTCTCTTGATACTGAATGAATCAACCCCGAACTATTTTATTGTAATTCTCTGTCCCTACTAAACACACGATCTCACTAAGTGCCTATGTCCCCAGAGAACGAAGTGAAATTTATTATTATTATTATTATTATTATTGTTGTTGTTGTTGTTATTAGCATTTATTTGTATTTATTATTTTTTTAACCTCTGCCAACGAAGTTGAGCGGAGGCTACGTATTCACCCGTTTCTGTATGTTTGTATATAGGATAGGCTTTGCTCAAAAGGTTGTAATCGGATTTCAGTGAAACCTGGAGCATAGGTGGGCAACGGGTCAAGGAAAATTTGTTAAGCTTTTGAAGTGAATCCGGATGCAGGAATGAGTAATAAACTTTTTAAGCGTTGACAGAGGTTTGCGCTCTCTGAGCCTGTGTAATAGGGAAGATGAAGACCGTAGAGTAAGCCGACTATGTGAGACCTTAAAAATATTTTCCTGGTAGAAAAGGGAAATTACAGGCGTAAATCATACGCTTAAATTGGCGTTGGCATGTTTCCCTTGAGTGCTAGTCAAACTTTTATTTTTATTTACACAGGTCAGAGGAGACTTCTCGTAGTTAAGTGGTTAAATAAAAAGTGTACTGCGGACGTTGGCATTCCTGAGGCCAGATATTAGTAGGTACCATGGACGCAGCCTGCAGTGTATTTGATTCCGATAAGCAGCTTTAATTATTGCCCTATTGGTTATGCTGGCGGGGAGCGGGAAGGAGGAGGAGTGGAGGATTGGGGTGGATGGGGAGGAAGATGAGGGAGGAGACTAGTCGAGGTAACGGAGAGAAGAGCAAGAACAGAGGCGGGAGGAGACGGGGAAAAGGAGAGGAGGGAGGTAGGGGAAGAAGGAGACTAGATAAACGTAACGGAGAGAGGAGGGAGGAATCTAAAGGAGAAGTGAAGAGATCCACTGAAAACTGAGAGAGGGTGAAGGAGACGAGGAGATTGTGGAGGAAGGAGACTGACTGGAAGAAGAACGGAGGGAGTGGAGGGATCTCACGATGAGGAAGGGTTTTGTGGAGGGATAGTGAAGAGGACAGTGGGTATAGGGAGGAGGGAGAGGCAAAGGGAGGTAGTAGGGTGGAAGAAGGATAGAAGAGACAGAATGGAAGGAGAGCGAGGAGATAGGATGGAGGGGACGAAGCGAAAAGGAAATAATATGGGTGGCGTATACTGGGAGAAAAAGGAGGGGAAGAATTTGAAAAGGAATGAAGCTAGCTGAGAAGGGTGAATGGAGGAGGTAGAAAGGAAGACAGAGAGTGAATTAATGTATGATATTTATGATATTGTGAAAGAGTTTATATTTACCCTGGTGTACGGTAGTTATATACAGTGTATATATATATCTATCTATCTCTATCTATATACCTAGGCTGCTTCCCCCAAGGAAAGGGAGGTAGCCGAGACAGGACGACTCACTCTCCATTTACTCATCCATTCAAACACATTTATTCGCATCTTAGCCCCAAAGGGGAGAACGGACAGATCCTCACTGCATCACAACGCACAAGGGTCAACTGCGCAATGCAATCAGTGACATCCACAGCAGGGCCCGACAGCAGAACTGGTTTACCCCTGCCACATCATAACAGACCCATCCCCTTACCCGCACCTGACCTGACTAGCTGATCAGACCAAAAGCGGGAGAATATCCCCTCAGGGCTGCGTCATCACTTATTCATTCACAATTTCTCTCCATTTATTTCTGTCACGCACAGCCACTCTTCCTTGCTCAACAGACATCCCTCTTGCATCCAGCGCTCTCTTCACACTGTCCATCCATCCTATTCGTGGTCTTCCTCTCAGTCTTACACCTCTCACATCAGATCTAGTTATCTTTTTCACCAATCGCTCATTATCCATTCTCTCCATATGCCCAAACCATTGCAACACCCTCTGCTCAACTCTACCAGCCATCTCCCGAACAACTCCAGTTCTCCTTCGCACTTCATCGTTTGTGTGTGTGTGTGTGAGAGAGAGAGAGAGAGAGAGAGAGAGAGAGGCCGTGTACCTTGAAAGTATTATTACCGTACTTGTTTGTTTAATTTTTAAACTTTTTGATGTCTGTACTATAGGTCTTGATGTCGCTAATGAAACTATTGTTAATGAAGTTTTCAAGTGTATTTTTTTCAATTACAAAGGCTGGGCTGAATAACAATGAAAGCCTTTTATCCCTGCGAATCCTTTATTCTTTGTCTCCCACCCCCACCCCACTCGCTTGTCTCAGGTGAGCTTGGACGTAGGTGCATGTAAATTGGGTTTTGTTCTGTAGGGGGGGGGGGCTTTGTTTGTCTCTCTCCTCTCCCTCCCAGTTTTCGCCACGTGTTCTTACCTTTCCAACCTATCGAACCCTTCATCACCTCCCCCTCTTCCTCCGCTCTCAGTCTTTCCCGTACCCCTACATACCCACCCATCACTATCCCGTCTTCCCCAGTCCTCCATTTCTCTCTGGCCCCCTCCTTCCCTTCCTCTTTCCTTCCTGTATGATCCCTCCCACCTCCTGCCATCCATCTCTGCCCTCCCTCCTCCCTCCCAAACACTGCGCTTCCCCTCTTTCCTACCACATCCCCCCTCCCAGTTCCCACTTACATCCCTCCTGCCTCTATTCCCTCTTCCCACCTTTGCTTCCCACCAGATTCCCAAACCACCACCATTTAGTCGTCCCATCTCCCCCAGCCCCTCCCTTCTCACTCCACAATTACCTCACATAACTCCCCATGCCTCTTTTCTCCCTACACGCATACCTTCTGCACATCCCTCCCCACCACCACCACCACAGTGTCTCCTTCTTCAGCCCTCCATGTCTCCCGTATCCCTTAACTTCTGTCACCACTCTGTCCCTACCTATATTCCCCAGCCTGCCGTCTTTTTTCACACCCGCACTTCTACCTCCCCTCTCAGTTTTCTCTCCTCCCCTCTCTACGTCCGCTCACCACCCCTCGTTGCTTCCCTCCAGGTGAGCCATTGTAGCGAGTCACCTGGGGGTCGCTAATTGCATCCCCACAGATAACGACACAGGTGCAGACTGAGGAAAAGGTACTGTTACGCTTCCTGTTAGCGGTGACTGTACAAGACAGTTATTGTGTGCATTAGTTCTTTCCCGTCGTTTGTTCACGTCCATGCGAAGAATAGAAGAAAATCGTCTGGCATTGAGGAAAGAATAACAAGACGTCTCAGGCCTCAGGCGGTTAATCTCATGTATGTTTCCGATGCAAACTATATGCCGGTAATGAACCGATAAAAATAACACGCAGGACAACAACTGGGTGTAGTACGCAGAAAATAAATAACTAAAAATCTATCGCTGAGGAATAAGTGCTACGAAGTCTCATACACCTATACTAGAAAGCCTTCCCCCCCCCCCCTCCGTAACTGACACGCAGCCCGCCCATTGCCTGCTGCGTGACAAGAGGCGCAATTAAGTGTTCGCCAGAGATTTCACCTCTTCTGCGTCACACCTTCCTCTGCTGGCTAATATTCCTAAGCAGAGAGACATCAGATATTTGTCTTTGTCCATAGATGATGCACTTTGATATGATACGTCAGGGAGTAAAGTGACGGGCATGCCCTAAGTGTAAAGTAGACCCAGTGCAATGGTATTAGAACTTTTGTACCTGGGTGTACTTGATTGGGGACCTGGTGTATGACTTAGGTTAGTATTAACCCTTTAACCATCAGAAGGCTGTATTAGGTTGAATAAAATCGTTTGGCCTTGGTGAAAATTAAAAGGCGTCGTCGCACTGAAAGGGATTAGTGGAGGATGCTTTACTCCTCCGTCATTAGAGCTCCTTCCATACCAGAATTAAACTGATGGGGACAAGCATAGAATTTACTAGGCGTTGTCGTGCTGAAGGGGCTAGTAAGTTGAAACATGATTGCAGCTTAGTGCAACAATGGCATCTGGAAGTCGATGCCACTGTCCTCGAAAAGTTTGCGGCTTCTAAGTATATTTTCTTGTAAAGTTTGACTCAGAGATGCTTGAGGTGGTGTGAGGTAGGAAAATAAAGGAACAAGGCGTGATTATAATGAAGACACTAAAGTCAAAAGTGTTTCTAAATTGTCAGTGATCCAGAGAAAATAGAATTCTGTAGGCAAACTGATAAATCTGAGTATACAGTAAATATTTTCGGCGATTAATAATGAAATTGTAACACCTGAAGTAGAAACTACAGAAATGAAGGTGGGGAAAAAAAATGTTAAAGTGAAGGGGATGAGAGGGAGGAGTAGAACATCCTCAGGTAGGAAAGAAGTCAGTGATGATGATGATGATGATCAGGCAAAATAATGGAGCATTGTTTATAAGAAAGCAGAAATTCCTCCCTCTCTGTCTGCCGCCGCCATTGGAGCAACGAGTTATTGGTGGTGGGTGTGACGGTAGGCGTGAGGGGAAGGGGATGGAACACAGGCAGAGGTGTGGCTGACGTAGGGAAAAAATATTTGGAAGGAGTCTGTGCCCTTCGGGAGACCTGTGACAGTGTGTTTGTGTTGACTGGAGACATGCTTGCAGAAAAAAGTAAAAAGTTGCATCTTGCCACTGCTCTGCAAGACTTCATGAAAATTTCAGATTGAGGTGTGACACCACCAACAGTACCCCAGGAGCTACATGTTGCACCAGTACGAAATCTGATGGTGTATCTGGAATCATGTTCTTATCAGTGTGGGCACGACAGTATCTCCCCATTCCTCAACACGGTGTATCTGAAGATAGTGCGACATCAAAGCAGATCAGTGATACGGTGTTGTCAGTGCATTGTGTGTGTGTGTGTGTGTGTGTGTGTGTGTGTGTGTGTGTGTGTGTCTTCTCTCAGCTTCAGTTGGTTTAAAAAGAAACCAATTCTCTGGTCTGTGTCGCAGCTTGAGCCAGACTTTTATGTATTTTTCCGCAGAGGGGGAAGAAAGCGAACTTGTGAATTCCTTTTTCATTTAACGACAGAGAGCTAGTTTTCGTCTCGATTTCTGTTTTATATATATATATATATATATATATATATATATATATATATATATATATATATAATATACACACACGCACACACACTATATGGTATAGTGACTCTACCATCAGGCGTCATCTGGTTAAATGGTTACCACTCTTCGTAGCAAGTGGTTTCCTGGGGGTACAGGAAGCCATTACGCCCGTCACTCAGTGTCGAATCACATAGAGAGAGAGAGAGAGAGAATGAGAGCGAGCAGTACATAGTGTAATTGGATGATGGACTCCCCCACCTGCCACAGAATACATAACATACATGAGATAATCTTAGTTATTTGAATAGTAGATCGGTGAGGAAGCAACTCTATGAAGTCTCCTGTTGCAGCGAGATTCTGGCTCACGCATCTCTTCAGTTCGATGTCGTGTTTTGTCAGTGTTGCTACCCCCAGACAGTTATATTCGGCTTCAGATAGACTTTTAGATTTGATAACAATTACATATTGCCTTCACTCACCCCTTCACTTCAAGAGGTCTTCCAAAGCTGAAGGAAATCGTCTGGAGGCAGCAAGAAAGAATCAACAAAACGCGCCACCAGGTTGAAGGGAATATCACACTTATTGTTATCTTATCCACTGCGACCTTCGTTAATTCTAATTTCCGGAACAGTTATTGCATTCTTGAAGTAAGTCTAAAGTAATCTAAATCCTTTATTATAGTCATACGTTTATAATTACATTCCCTTATCATGTATCGGCTAATGTAATGTTTTGAGTTCAGGCAATGAAGACTTCCTCTTCACCCCTCATGGTGTAATTAATTACAGTAATCATTATCAACCATTATCCTTATCATTAATTTGCATCTAATGAAACTGTCACATCCCACTCAGTCATCTCTCATCTACAGTTATCCATTTAATTTGGTTGGGTAATTGTCTTGGTTTTCTCCATTTCCCCACGTTGATGGAAGAGAACGGCCTAAGATCAATGCCTATCGACAGCTTAAGGCCCATTACGTCAGAGGGTCAATTTTGCTGAGCCCCAGTCTTATCCTGGAGAACTCTGGCAGTAATCCACCCCAAACCCCAGTGGTGCTGCAGGATGAACGGGGACAAAGGGAAACAAATGTCCAAAAGTTTGTGCGGCCCGTGAAATAGCCTGAATTCTTTCGTTCAAGAGGTGGACGTGAACCATCGACAACCTCCCCCAAAATAAATAAATAATTTGACAATAATAATAATAATAATAAGTTGATAATATGTGACATCCTGAAGAGGTATGCACTCTTGTGATGGCACAACTGTTACCGCGAACCACAGCTGTCTGATTATGCAAGAGTTCCTCACGTCCCTCCGTATCCCCCGAAGGGAGCGTGGTGGACTGTGGGAGAATGGCAACTCAGCCTTCAGTAGACACAGTTCACATTTCAAGTGAACCTGGAGGAACAACAACAACAACAGTAGCAGTGTCATTGTTCTTGTGATGTCCACTAATCTTCGTCTTATTTGGTGTTGTATTTTCCCACACGCTATCTATTCTATACTTCTACATCCCCTGCTTTTTGTTAATTTGAGCTGTTTCCCTGCAAGAGGTGGATTAGTATTGCTTCATACATGTCATTTCCTGTTCGGTCCATGTCCGCTAATCTTCCATTGATTTGGTTTTCTGTTTTTACATTCGCTATATGTTACTTCCGCGTCATTTCCCTTTCCTTTATCAGAGTATTCCCACCCACACGTAGCCCACCCTCCCCCTTGCTGCAGCTCGCCGCCTTCCCCTACCCCTTCCCACCCTACCCACGCCTACCATCCTCTCTTCTCCTTCCCTTTCCCCCCTTTTCCCTCTCACACATTCCACCCTGTCATTCTGCCTTTATCAACCTCCACCACCCTACATTTCTCTCATGAATTTCCTTTTAAGTTACCCCATTATTTCCTCGTTTTCCCTTTATTAGTATGTTATCTTTATTACCCTCCGTCCCACACACACGTTCCAGTAGTAACGTAATAATATCCTGATCATTCTCTTGCTTGCCATGGCTTTCCCTCCCCTGATTTAGATTTTAACCCATTTTACGCTTCACGTAATGAGATTTTCCCCTAAATATAATCGTTAACAGATAGTCAGGGTAAAATTCCAGTACAGGGCCAGGGCAAACCACCTCGGAAGACTACTATTCACGAGCAGAATATCTCTTGTTTAAACGCATTTTTCTCCCTCTCCATTATCACCCTCATATGCACCTCCAAGTAGGTCTCTGCCACACTTACAACTTTCCCTCCCATCATCATCGCTATATTTTCTTGTCAACCTTTCGTCGGGGCCTCTCGCGCGAACGAGTTGTGGGTACATTGCTATAAAGATGGCCAGAATAAGAAAACAATCTTACGCTGGATCTTGTTTGGGTCTCTGATGACTTGCTTAGTTACCTCTCTTACACGCCTCCGTCCTTAGTTGTCTGTTTTACTCTCCTGTGTCTTTCTTCCACCTGTCTTTATATTTCCCACGCATTTTCCGCTCTTTTTGTCTCTCTCCTCACTGTCCCGGACTTCTGTATATGTTTCTAGTTTTCTCATGATAATTTACCCTTCAGTACGCTTACGTTTTTCAGTTTATTCTTGCTATTACCAACTGTATTCAGCTTAGGAGAGACCATTGGTAGTAAAGGGGTTATTACAACAGCACCCACAGAGCGAGAGCGGATTTTATTGTGATGGACATGTTTCTCGTGTGTGTGTGTGTGTGTGTGTGTGTGTGTGTGTGTGTGTGTGTGTGTGTGTGTGTGTGTGTGTGTGTGTGTGTGTGTGTCTTTTTCTCCAGTCTCTCCTCCATCAGTCTCCCTTTTCCCCGTTTCTCTTCCCTCTCTATCTTCCGTCTCTTCGCGTCTCATTAATTTCATTTCTGTTTTTGTTTCTTCGATTTCTTCGTCCCTTTCCGCCCATCTGCTTTACGTGTGTCTCGCCTCTCAGTCTTCTTCAGCTTGTCTTTTCATCTCTCAGTGTTCGCTTCCATCTCCCCTTTCATCTCCTTCTTGCATCGCTGTGTGCTTCGATCTCTTTGTATATCTCCTTCCATATCTGCTTTTCCTTCTTCCATTTGTCTGTCTTTCTCTCTTCAGTCTCTTTGTCTCTCTTATTTCCATTTGTCTTTCTTTCTCCGGCCTCTCATTTCTCCCTCTTTTACGTTCCCTCATTCCGTCTCTGTCTTTCCTTCCATCTTTTTATCTATATTACTATATTCTCTTGTCTTCATGTCTTTCCTACTATCTGTTTCTCCATCTCTCCTTCCATCTTTCATCCATCTCTTTATTTTTCAATCGTCCCTTCTCCAACCCTTCTCTTTGTATACTGTATGTCCTATTTTCGTCTTTTTCTTACTAATTCCATCTCTCTTTCTTTTTTCATTTCGTCGTGTATTTCTTTTTCTCTATCATCCGTATCATCTTGCCTCCCTCCCCCTGCCTCGTAACAAGGCAAAATTAGTTATAAAATTATCTGTTTCCTTTCTTCCATATCTGTCTCACTCTTCTTTTCTCCTTCTGTCCAGCTCATTCTTTCTTTTCTACCTCTCTCACCATCTTTCCTTCTTCCACGTCTCTTTCCATTTCTCTGTTCTTCCTTCCTCCATTCTCGTTTTCAGTCCTCTCCTTCTTCCACATCTCTTTCCGTCTTACTTTCACTCCATCCTCATTTTCATCCCCCGCCGCCTTCAGCATCTCTCTCTCTCTCTCTCTCTCTCTCTCTCTCTCTCTCTCTCTCTCTCTCTCTCACACCTCCCCCCCCCCCCCGTGTCTCTCAGGGGCTTGGGAAGACACATCGCCCTCTTACATCTGGCCAGCTGACAGCCTTATTTTATCCCGTCCTTACCGCCCTATCTTCATCACTCCCTTCATCATCCACTCTATGCGTGTCTCTTTCCATGTCTACACCTGTCTCCCTCTGTTTTCCTCCCTCCCTTTGTCACCTTATCAGCACCTGTCTCGGTCTTTTTTATTCCCTGTGTCACCTTACCAGCACCTATCTCCCTCTCTCTACTCCCCTCACTTCCTTTATTTCCCTTTCTCCACTTCTCTGTTTACACCTCTCTCTCCTTGTCTACACCTTCCCCCTTTCTATCGCCACTACAGCTCTCTTTTATTGCTGTCTGTCGGTTATCTCATATACACTTCATTTTCCTCTGTTATCTTCTCACACCCTTTATCACCGTATGTACGCCTGCCTCCTTTCTATCAGCATATCAGTTTTCTCATTATTTTTCAGGTCCTTCGTATAATATCCAACACTCGCCTTTTATAATGAGCTGCGTCAGTCTGTTTATTCCCAGAGACCAAGTTGAGGGCCGTAGGAGGCTGAGCCAGAATGGCAGGTTTCTGTTTGTCCATTAATCTGCCCTTTCGTTTATTCGCTGGAGCTCTATAAGCCGCACTTATGGACCGACCTTGACGAATTAGGTGTCAGATGAAGCTTTTCCAGCTGACAGTGTGCCCTTCTCTTAGTGGTCGACACGCTCAGGTCAATCTCAAGGTTACAGTGACCATAAAACAAGGCCACGCAGCAAAATTCTGTTTTTACAGGATAATAGGTAAAAATGGGAAAAACATTCAAATTGTAGTAATTCTTGTGTACATTGCAGTTCTGAAATAAACCACTGGATATTAACAATATTTTAAAACTTTAGATACTTGCCTGTGTCGCTGCCTCGTTAGATGATGTGGAAAGTGACAACAAGGTCATGTTAATCCTTTATATGCTGAAGAATTAATTTGCACCTTAGTATTTCCAAGTGAAAGGATCACATAGTCGTAGAGTGATTTTATAAACCTAAGAACTGCACATTACAAAGAATCTCCCTCACATGGCAAGGATCATGCGAGACTTCGTTTTCGGGACCCTAGCGAGGCAACACACAACTGATATACCTTTAATTTCCGTATCTCCACGTTAGTCTTACCGTTCATCACTTCAGATGTCTTCATTCACCCTTTATCATTGCAGTATGTCAGTTTTTTTTCTCTGC